>NW_025062974.1:0-35682 GCF_018153295.1 Drosophila grimshawi
CAAAATATATAAAAAGGGCTTCATAATGTTGAAAGAAATTCTAACTTCTGACAATTATTGGCGAAGATACATCCGTTTGAATTTGGAAACAGAAACTTAAAACGTCAATTTCTCGAAATGACTTCGAGACTACATATTTTCAGCTTTTGATGCATAGTCACAATATATAAAAAGGGCTTCATAATGTTGAAAGAAATTCTAACTTCTGACAATTATTGGCGAAGATACATCCGTTTGAATTTGGAAACAGAAACTTAAAACGTCAATTTCTCGAAATGACTTCGAGACTACATATTTTCAGCTTTTGATGCAGGATCAAAATATATAAAAAGGGCTTCATAATGTTGAAAGATATTCTAACTTCTGACAATTATTGGCGAAGATACATCCGTTTGAATTTGGAAACAAAAACTTAAAACGTCAGTTTCTCGAAATGACTTCGAGACTACATATTTTCAGCTTTTGATGCAGAATCAAAATATATAAAATGGACTTCATAATGTTGAAAGAAATTCTAACTTCTGACAATTATTGGCGAAGATACATCCGTTTGAATTTGGAAACAGAAACTTAAAACGTCGATTTCTCGAAATGACTTCATGACTACATATTTTCAGCTTTTGATGCAGAATCAAAATATATAAAAAGGGCTTCATAATGTTGAAAGAAATTCTAACTGCTGACAATTATTGGCGAAGATACATCCGTTTGAATTTGGAAACAGAAACTTAAAACGTCAATTTCGCGAAATGACTTCGAGACTACATATTTTCAGCTTTTGATGCAGAATCAAAATATATAAAAAGGGCTTCATAATTTTGAAAGAAATTCTAACTTCTGACAATTATTGGCGAAGATACATCCATTTGAATTTGGAAACAGAAACTTAAAACGTCAATTTCTCGAAATGACTTCGAGACTACATATTTTCAGCTTTTGATGCAGAGCCAAAATATATAAAAAGGGCTTCATAATGTTGAAAGAAATTCTAACTTCTGACAATTATTGGCGAAGATACATCCGTTTGAATTTGGAAACAGAAACTTAAAACGTCAATTTCTCGAAATGACTTCGAGACTACATATTTTCAGCTTTTGATGCAGAATCAAAATATATACAAAGGGCTTCATAATGTTGAAAGAAATTCTAACTTCTGACAATTATTGTCGAAGATACATCCGTTTGAATTTGGGAACAGAGACTTAAAACGTCAATTTCTCGAAATGACTTCGAGACAACATATTTTCAGCTTTTGATGCAGAGTCAAAATATATAAAAAGGGCTTCATAATGTTGAAAGAAATTCTAACTTTTGACAATTATTGGCGAAGATACATCCGTTTGAATTTGGAAACAGAAACTTAAAACGTCAATTTCTCGAAATGACTTCGAGACTACATATTTTCAGCTTTTGATGCAGAGTCAAAATATATAAAAAGGGCTTCATAATGTTGAAAGAAATTCTAACTTCTGACAATTATTGGCGAAGATACATCCGTTTGAATTTGGAAACAGAAACTTAAAACGTCAATTTCTCGAAATGACTTCGAGACTACATATTTTCAGCTTTTGATGCAGAGTCAAAATATATAAAAAGGGCTTCATAATGTTGAAAGAAATTCTAACTTCTGACAATTATTGGCGAAGATACATCCGTTTGAATTTGGAAACAGAAACTTAAAACGTCAATTTCTCGAATTGACTTCAAGACTACATATTTTCAGCTTTTGATGCAGAATCAAAATATATAAAAAGGGCTTCATAATGTTGAAAGAAATTCTAACTTCTGACAATTATTGGCGAAGATACATCCGTTTGAATTTGGAAACAGAAACTTAAAACGTCAATTTCTCGAAATGACTTCGAGACTACATATTTTCAGCTTTTGATGCAGAGTCAAAATATATAAAAGGGCTTCATAATGTTGAAAGAAATTCTAACTTCTGACAATTATTGGCGAAGATACATCCGTTTGAATTTGGAAACAGAAACTTAAAACGTCAATTTCTCGAAATGACTTCGAGACTACATATTTTCAGCTTTTGATGCAGAATCAAAATATATAAAAAGGGCTTCATAATGTTGAAAGAAATTCTAACTTCTGACAATTATTGGCGAAGATACATCCGTTTGAATTTGGAAACAGAAACTTAAAACGTCAATTTCTCGAAATGACTTCGAGACTACATATTTTCAGCTTTTGATGCAGAGTCAAAATATATAAAAAGGGCTTCATAATGTTGAAAGAAATTCTAACTTCTGACAATTATTGGCGAAGATACATCCGTTTGAATTTGGAAACAGAAACTTAAAACGTCAATTTCTCGAAATGACTTCGAGACTACATATTTTCAGCTTTTGATGCAGAATCAAAATATATAAAAAGGGCTTCATAATGTTGAAAGAAATTCTAACTTCTGACAATTATTGGCGAAGATACATCCGTTTGAATTTGGAAACAGAAACTTAAAACGTCAATTTCTCGAAATGACTTCGAGACTACATATTTTCAGCTTTTGATGCAGAGTCAAAATATATAAAAAGGGCTTCATAATGTTGAAAGAAATTCTAACTTCTGACAATTATTGGCGAAGATACATCCGTTTGAATTTGGGAACAGAAACTTAAAACGTCAATTTCTCGAAGTGACTTCGAGACTACATATTTTCAGCTTTTGATGCAGAATCAAAATATATAAAAAGGGCTTCATAATGTTGAAAGAAATTCTAACTTTTGACAATTATTGGCGAAGATACAACCGTTTGAATTTGGGAACAGAGACTTAAAACGTCATTTTCTCGAAATGACTTCGAGACAACATATTTTCAGCTTTTGATGCAGAGTCAAAATATATAAAAAGGGCTTCATAATGTTGAAAGAAATTCTAACTTTTGACAATTATTGGCGAAGATACAACCGTTTGAATTTGGAAACAGAGACTTAAAACGTCAATTTCTCGAAATGACTTCGAGACTACATATTTTCAGCTTTTGATGCAGAGTCAAAATATATAAAAAGGGCTTCATAATGTTGAAAGAAATTCTAACTTCTGACAATTATTGGCGAAGATACATCCGTTTGAATTTGGAAACAGAAACTTAAAACGTCAATTTCTCGAAATGACTTCGAGACTACATATTTTCAGCTTTTGATGCAGAGTCAAAATATATAAAAAGGGCTTCATAATGTTGAAAGAAATTCTAACTTCTGACAATTATTGGCGAAGATACATCCGTTTGAATTGGGAAACAGAAACTTAAAACGTCAATTTCTCGAAATGACTTCGAGACTACATATTTTCAGCTTTTGATGCAGAATCAAAATATATAAAAAGGGCTTCATAATGTTGAAAGAAATTCTAACTTCTGACAAATATTGGCGAAGATACATCCGTTTGAATTTGGAAACAGAAACTTAAAACGTCAATTTCTCGAAATGACTTCGCGACTACATATTTTCAGCTTTTGATGCATAGTCAAAATATATAAAAAGGGCTTCATAATGTTGAAAGAAATTCTGACTCCTGACAATTATTGGCGAAGATACATCCGTTTGAATTTGGGAAAATAAACTTTAAACGCCAATATCTCGAAATGACTTCGAGACTACATATTTTCAGCTTTTGATGCAGAATCAAAATATATAAAAAGGGCTTCATAATGTTGAAAGAAATTCTAACTTCTGACAATTATTGGCGAAGATACATCCGTTTGAATTTGGAAACAGAAACTTAAAACGTTAATTTCTCGAAATGACTTCGAGACTACATATTTTCAGCTTTTGATGCACAGTCAAAATATATAAAAAGGGCTTCATAATGTTGAAAGAAATTCTAACTTCTGACAATTATTGGCGAAGATACATCCGTTTGAATTTGGAAACAAAAACTTAAAACGTCAGTTTCTCGAAATGACTTCGAGACTACATATTTTCAGCTTTTGATGCAGAATCAAAATATATAAAAAGGGCTTCATAATTTTGAAAGAAATTCTAACTTCTGACAATTATTGGCGAAGATACATCCATTTGAATTTGGAAACAGAGACTTAAAACGTCAATTTCTCGAAATGACTTCGAGACTACATATTTTCAGCTTTTGATGCAGAGCCAAAATATATAAAAAGGGCTTCATAATGTTGAAAGAAATTCTAACTTCTGACAATTATTGGCGAAGATACATCCGTTTGAATTTGGAAACAGAAACTTAAAACGTCAATTTCTCGAAATGACTTCGAGACTACATATTTTCAGCTTTTGATGCATAGTCACAATATATAAAAAGGGCTTCATAATGTTGAAAGAAATTCTAACTTCTGACAATTATTGGCGAAGATACATCCGTTTGAATTTGGAAACAGAAACTTAAAACGTCAATTTCTCGAAATGACTTCGAGACTACATATTTTCAGCTTTTGATGCAGGATCAAAATATATAAAAAGGGCTTCATAATGTTGAAAGATATTCTAACTTCTGACAATTATTGGCGAAGATACATCCGTTTGAATTTGGAAACAAAAACTTAAAACGTCAGTTTCTCGAAATGACTTCGAGACTACATATTTTCAGCTTTTGATGCAGAATCAAAATATATAAAATGGACTTCATAATGTTGAAAGAAATTCTAACTTCTGACAATTATTGGCGAAGATACATCCGTTTGAATTTGGAAACAGAAACTTAAAACGTCGATTTCTCGAAATGACTTCATGACTACATATTTTCAGCTTTTGATGCAGAATCAAAATATATAAAAAGGGATTCATAATGTTGAAAGAAATTCTAACTGCTGACAATTATTGGCGAAGATACATCCGTTTGAATTTGGAAACAGAAACTTAAAACGTCAATTTCGCGAAATGACTTCGAGACTACATATTTTCAGCTTTTGATGCAGAATCAAAATATATAAAAAGGGCTTCATAATTTTGAAAGAAATTCTAACTTCTGACAATTATTGGCGAAGATACATCCATTTGAATTTGGAAACAGAAACTTAAAACGTCAATTTCGCGAAATGACTTCGAGACTACATATTTTCAGCTTTTGATGCAGAGCCAAAATATATAAAAAGGGCTTCATAATGTTGAAAGAAATTCTAACTTCTGACAATTATTGGCGAAGATACATCCGTTTGAATTTGGAAACAGAAACTTAAAACGTCAATTTCTCGAAATGACTTCGAGACTACATATTTTCAGCTTTTGATGCAGAGTCAAAATATATACAAAGGGCTTCATAATGTTGAAAGAAATTCTAACTTCTGACAATTATTGTCGAAGATACATCCGTTTGAATTTGGGAACAGAGACTTAAAACGTCAATTTCTCGAAATGACTTCGAGACAACATATTTTCAGCTTTTGATGCAGAGTCAAAATATATAAAAAGGGCTTCATAATGTTGAAAGAAATTCTAACTTTTGACAATTATTGGCGAAGATACAACCGTTTGAATTTGGAAACAGAGACTTAAAACGTCAATTTCTCGAAATGACTTCGAGACTACATATTTTCAGCTTTTGATGCAGAGTCAAAATATATAAAAGGGGCTTCATAATGTTGAAAGAAATTCTAACTTCTGACAATTATTGGCGAAGATACATCCGTTTGAATTTGGAAACAGAAACTTAAAACGTCAATTTCTCAAAATGACTTCGAGACTACATATTTTCAGCTTTTGATGCAGAGTCAAAATATATAAAAAGGGCTTCATAATGTTGAAAGAAATTCTAACTTCTGACAATTATTGGCGAAGATACATCCGTTTGAATTTGGAAACAGAAACTTAAAACGTCAATTTCTCGAATTGACTTCAAGACTACATATTTTCAGCATTTGATGCAGAATCAAAATATATAAAAAGGGCTTCATAATGTTGAAAGAAATTCTAACTTCTGACAAATATTGGCGAAGATACATCCGTTTGAATTTGGAAACAGAAACTTAAAACGTCAATTTCTCGAAATGACTTCGAGACTACATATTTTCAGCTTTTGATGCATAGTCAAAATATATAAAAAGGGCTTCATAATGTTGAAAGAAATTCTGACTCCTGACAATTATTGGCGAAGATACATCCGTTTGAATTTGGGAAAATAAACTTTAAACGCCAATATCTCGAAATGACTTCGAGACTACATATTTTCAGCTTTTGATGCAGAATCAAAATATATAAAAAGGGCTTCATAATGTTGAAAGAAATTCTAACTTCTGACAATTATTGGCGAAGATACATCCGTTTGAATTTGGGAAAAGAAACTTAAACCGCCCATATCTCGAAATGACTTCGAGACTACATATTTTCAGCTTTTGATGCAGAGCCAAAATATATAAAAAGGGCTTCATAATGTTGAAAGAAATTCTAACTTCTGACAATTATTGGCGAAGATACATCCGTTTGAATTTGGAAACAGAAACTTAAAACGTCAATTTCTCGAAATGACTTCGAGACTACATATTTTCAGCTTTTGATGCACAGTCAAAATATATAAAAAGGGCTTCATAATGTTGAAAGAAATTCTAACTTCTGACAATTATTGGCGAAGATACATCCGTTTGAATTTGGAAACAGAAACTTAAAACGTCAATTTCGCGAAATGACTTCGAGACTACATATTTTCAGCTTTTGATGCATAGTCAAAATATATAAAAAGGGCTTCATAATGTTGAAAGAAATTCTAACTTCTGACAATTATTGGCGAAGATACATCCGTTTGAATTTGGAAACAGAAACTTAAAACGTCAATTTCTCGAAATGACTTTGAGACTACATATTTTCAGCTTTTGATGCAGGGTCAAAATATATAAAAAGGGCTTCATAATGTTGAAAGAAATTCTAACTTCTGACAATTATTGGCGAAGATACATCCGTTTGAATTTGGAAACAAAAACTTAAAACGTCAGTTTCTCGAAATGACTTCGAGACTACATATTTTCAGCTTTTGATGCAGAATCAAAATATATAAAATGGACTTCATAATGTTGAAAGAAATTCTAACTTCTGACAATTATTGGCGAAGATACATCCGTTTGAATTTGGAAACAGAAACTTAAAACGTCGATTTCTCGAAATGACTTCAAGACTACATATTTTCAGCTTTTGATGCAGAATCAAAATATATAAAAAGGGATTCATAATGTTGAAAGAAATTCTAACTGCTGACAATTATTGGCGAAGATACATCCGTTTGAATTTGGAAACAGAAACATAAAACGTCAATTTCGCGAAATGACTTCGAGACTACATATTTTCAGCTTTTGATGCAGAATCAAAATATATAAAAAGGGCTTCATAATTTTGAAAGAAATTCTAACTTCTGACAATTATTGGCGAAGATACATCCATTTGAATTTGGAAACAGAAACTTAAAACGTCAATTTCTCGAAATGACTTCGAGACTACATATTTTCAGCTTTTGATGCAGAGCCAAAATATATAAAAAGGGCTTCATAATGTTGAAAGAAATTCTAACTTCTGACAATTATTGGCGAAGATACATCCGTTTGAATTTGGAAACAGAAACTTAAAACGTCAATTTCTCGAAATGACTTCGAGACTACATATTTTCAGCTTTTGATGCAGAATCAAAATATATACAAAGGGCTTCATAATGTTGAAAGAAATTCTAACTGCTGACAATTATTGGCGAAGATACATCCGTTTGAATTTGGAAACAGAAACTTAAAACGTCAATTTCTCGAAATGACTTTGAGACTACATATTTTCAGCTTTTGATGCAGAGTCAAAATATATAAAAAGGGCTTCATAATGTTGAAAAAAATTCTAACTTCTGACAATTATTGGCGAAGATACATCCGTTTGAATTTGGAAACAGAAACTTAAAACGTCAATTTCTCGAAATGACTTCGAGACTACATATTTTCAGCTTTTGATGCAGAGTCAAAATATATAAAAAGGGCTTCATAATGTTGAAAGAAATTCTAACTGCTGACAATTATTGGCGGAGATACATCCGTTTGAATTTGGAAACAGAAACTTAAAACGTCAATTTCTCGAAATGACTTCGAGACAACATATTTTCAGCTTTTGATGCAGAGTCAAAATATATGAAAAGGGCTTCATAATGTTGAAAGAAATTCTAACTTCTGACAATTATTGGCGAAAATACATCCGTTTGAATTTGGAAACAGAAACTTAAAACGTCAATTTCTCGAAATGACTTCGAGACTACATATTTTCAGCTTTTGATGCAGAATCAAAATATATAAAAAGGGCTTCATAATGTTGAAAGAAATTCTAACTTCTGACAATTATTGGCGAAGATACATCCGTTTGAATTTGGAAACAGAAACTTAAAACGTCAACTTCTCGAAATGACTTCGAGACTACATATTTTCAGCTTTTGATGCAGAATCAAAATATATAAAAAGGGCTTCATAATGTTGAAAGAAATTCTAACTTCTGACAATTATTAGCGAAGATACATCCGTTTGAATTTGGAAACAGAAACTTAAAACGTCAATTTCTCGAAATTACTTCGAGACTACATATTTTCAGCTTTTGATGCAGAGTCAAAATATATAAAAAGGGCTTCATAATGTTGAAAGAAATTCTAACTTCTGACAATTATCGGCGGAGATACATCCGTTTGAATTTGGAAACAGAAACTTAAAACGTCAATTTCTCGAAATGACTTCGAGACTACATATTTTCAGCTTTTGATGCAGAATCAAAATATATAAAAACGGCCTCATAATGTGGAAAGAAATTCTAACTTCTGACAATTATTGGCGAAGATACATCCGTTTGAATTTGGAAACAGAAACTTAAAACGTCAATTTCTCGAAATGACTTCGAGACTACATATTTTCAGCTTTTGATGCAGAATCAAAATATATACAAAGGGCTTCATAATGTTGAAAGAAATTCTAACTTCTGACAATTATTGTCGAAGATACATCCGTTTGAATTTGGGAATAGAGACTTAAAACGTCAATTTCTCGAAATGACTTCGAGACAACATATTTTCAGCTTTTGATGCATAGTCAAAATATATAAAAAGGGCTTCATAATGTTGAAAGAAATTCTAACTTTTAACAATTATTGGCGAAGATACAACCGTTTGAATTTGGAAACAGAGACTTAAAACGTCAATTTCTCGAAATGACTTCGAGACTACATATTTTCAGCTTTTGATGCAGAGTCAAAATATATAAAAGGGGCTTCATAATGTTGAAAGAAATTCTAACTTCTGACAATTATTGGCGAAGATACATCCGTTTGAATTTGGAAACAGAAACTTAAAACGTCAATTTCTCAAAATGACTTCGAGACTACATATTTTCAGCTTTTTGATGCAGAGTCAAAATATATAAAAAGGGCTTCATAATGTTGAAAGAAATTCTAACTTCTGACAATTATTGGCGAAGATACATCCGTTTGAATTTGGAAACAGAAACTTAAAACGTCAATTTCTCAAAATGACTTCGAGACTACATATTTTCAGCATTTGATGCAGAGTCAAAATATATAAAAAGGGCTTCATAATGTTGAAAGAAATTCTAACTTCTGACAATTATTGGCGAAGATACATCCGTTTGAATTTGGAAACAAAAACTTAAAACGTCAGTTTCTCGAAATGACTTCGCGACTACATATTTTCAGCTTTTGATGCAGAATCAAAATATATAAAAAGGGCTTCATAATATTGAAAGAAATTCTAACTTCTGACAATTATTGGCGAAGATACATCCGTTTGAGTTTGGAAACAGAAACTTAAAACGTCAATTTCTCGAAATGACTTCGAGACTACATATTTTCAGCTTTTGATGCAGGGTCAAAATATATAAAAAGGGCTTCATAATGTTGAAAGAAATTCTAACTTCTGACAATTATTGGCGAAGATACATCCGTTTGAATTTGGAAACAAAAACTTAAAACGTCAGTTTCTCGAAATGACTTCGAGACTACATATTTTCAGCTTTTGATGCAGAATCAAAATATATAAAATGGACTTCATAATGTTGAAAGAAATTCTAACTTCTGACAATTATTGGCGAAGATACATCCGTTTGAATTTGGAAACAGAAACTTAAAACGTCGATTTCTCGAAATGACTTCAAGACTACATATTTTCAGCTTTTGATGCAGAATCAAAATATATAAAAAGGGATTCATAATGTTGAAAGAAATTCTAACTGCTGACAATTATTGGCGAAGATACATCCGTTTGAATTTGGAAACAGAAACTTAAAACGTCAATTTCTCGAAATGACTTCGAGACTACATATTTTCAGCTTTTGATGCAGAATCAAAATATATAAAAAGGGCTTCATAATTTTGAAAGAAATTCTAACTTCTGACAATTATTGGCGAAGATACATCCATTTGAATTTGGAAACAGAAACTTAAAACGTCAATTTCTCGAAATGACTTCGAGACTACATATTTTCAGCTTTTGATGCAGAGCCAAAATATATAAAAAGGGCTTCATAATGCTGAAAGAAATTCTAACTTCTGACAATTATTGGCGAAGATACATCCGTTTGAATTTGGAAACAGAAACTTAAAACGTCAATTTCTCGAAATGACTTCGAGACTACATATTTTCAGCTTTTGATGCAGAATCAAAATATATAAAAAGGGCTTCATAATGTTGAAAGAAATTCTAACTGCTGACAATTATTGGCGAAGATACATCCGTTTGAATTTGGAAACAGAAACTTAAAACGTCAATTTCTCGAAATGACTTTGAGACTACATATTTTCAGCTTTTGATGCAGAGTCAAAATATATAAAAAGGGCTTCATAATGTTGAAAAAAATTCTAACTTCTGACAATTATTGGCGAAGATACATCCGTTTGAATTTGGAAACAGAAACTTAAAACGTCAATTTCTCGAAATGACTTCGAGACTACATATTTTCAGCTTTTGATGCAGAATCAAAATATATAAAAAGGGCTTCATAATGTTGAAAGAAATTCTAACTTCTAACAATTATTGGCGAAGATACATCCGTTTGAATTTGGAAACAGAAACTTAAAACGTCAATTTCTCGAAATGACTTCGAGACAACATATTTTCAGCTTTTGATGCAGAGTCAAAATATATGAAAAGGGCTTCATAATGTTGAAAGAAATTCTAACTTCTGACAATTATTGGCGAAGATACATCCGTTTGAATTTGGAAACAGAAACTTAAAACGTCAATTTCTCGAAATGACTTCGAGACTACATATTTTCAGCTTTTGATGCAGAATCAAAATATATAAAAAGGGCTTCATAATGTTGAAAGAAATTCTAACTTCTGACAATTATTGGCGAAGATACATCCGTTTGAATTTGGAAACAGAAACTTAAAACGTCAATTTCTCGAAATGACTTCGAGACTACATATTTTCAGCTTTTGATGCAGAATCAAAATATATAAAAAGGGCTTCATAATGTTGAAAGAAATTCTAACTTCTGACAATTATTAGCGAAGATACATCCGTTTGAATTTGGAAACAGAAACTTAAAACGTCAATTTCTCGAAATTACTTCGAGACTACATATTTTCAGCTTTTGATGCAGAGTCAAAATATATAAAAAGGGCTTCATAATGTTGAAAGAAATTCTAACTTCTGACAATTATTGGCGGAGATACATCCGTTTGAATTTGGAAACAGAAACTTAAAACGTCAATTTCTCGAAATGACTTCGAGACTACATATTTTCAGCTTTTGATGCAGAATCAAAATATATAAAAACGGCCTCATAATGTGGAAAGAAATTCTAACTTCTGACAATTATTGGCGAAGATACATCCGTTTGAATTTGGAAACAGAAACTTAAAACGTCAATTTCTCGAAATGACTTCGAGACTACATATTTTCAGCTTTTGATGCAGAATCAAAATATATAAAAAGGGCTTCATAATGTTGAAAGAAATTCTAACTTCTGACAATTATTGGCGAAGATACATCCGTTTGAATTTGGAAACAAAAACTTAAAACGTCAGTTTCTCGAAATGACTTCGCGACTACATATTTTCAGCTTTTGATGCAGAATCAAAATATATAAAAAGGGCTTCATAATATTGAAAGAAATTCTAACTTCTGACAATTATTGGCGAAGATACATCCGTTTGAGTTTGGAAACAGAAACTTAAAACGTCAATTTCTCGAAATGACTTCGAGACTACATATTTTCAGCTTTTGATGCAGAATCAAAATATATAAAAAGGGCTTCATAATGTTGAAAGAAATTCTAACTTCTGACAATTATTAGCGAAGATACATCCGTTTGAATTTGGAAACAAAAACTTAAAACGTCAGTTTCTCGAAATGACTTCGAGACTACATATTTTCAGCTTTTGATGCAGAATCAAAATATATAAAAAGGGCTTCATAATGTTGAAAGAAATTCTAACTTCTGACAATTATTGGCGAAGATACATCCGTTTGAATTTGGAAACAGAAACTTAAAACGTCAATTTCTCGAAATGACTTCGAGACTACATATTTTCAGCTTTTGATGCAGAATCAAAATATATAAAAAGGGCTTCATAATGTTGAAAGAAATTCTAACTTTTGACAATTATTGGCGAAGATACAACCGTTTGAATTTGGAAACAGAAACTTAAAACGTCAATTTCTCGAAATTACTTCGAGACTACATATTTTCAGCTTTTGATGCAGAGTCAAAATATATAAAAAGGGCTTCATAATGTTGAAAGAAATTCTAACTTCTGACAATTATCGGCGGAGATACATCCGTTTGAATTTGGAAACAGAAACTTAAAACGTCAATTTCTCGAAATGACTTCGAGACTACATATTTTCAGCTTTTGATGCAGAATCAAAATATATAAAAACGGCCTCATAATGTGGAAAGAAATTCTAACTTCTGACAATTATTGGCGAAGATACATCCGTTTGAATTTGGAAACAGAAACTTAAAACGTCAATTTCTCGAAATGACTTCGAGACTACATATTTTCAGCTTTTGATGCAGAATCAAAATATATACAAAGGGCTTCATAATGTTGAAAGAAATTCTAACTTCTGACAATTATTGTCGAAGATACATCCGTTTGAATTTGGAAACAGAGACTTAAAACGTCAATTTCTCGAAATGACTTCGAGACTACATATTTTCAGCTTTTGATGCAGAATCAAAATATATAAAAAGGGCTTCATAATGTTGAAAGAAATTCTAACTTTTAACAATTATTGGCGAAGATACAACCGTTTGAATTTGGAAACAGAAACTTAAAACGTCAATTTCTCAAAATGACTTCGAGACTACATATTTTCAGCTTTTTGATGCAGAGTCAAAATATATAAAAAGGGCTTCATAATGTTGAAAGAAATTCTAACTTCTGACAATTATTGGCGAAGATACATCCGTTTGAATTTGGAAACAAAAACTTAAAACGTCAGTTTCTCGAAATGACTTCGCGACTACATATTTTCAGCTTTTGATGCAGAATCAAAATATATAAAAAGGGCTTCATAATATTGAAAGAAATTCTAACTTCTGACAATTATTGGCGAAGATACATCCGTTTGAATTTGGAAACAGAAACTTAAAACGTCAATTTCTCGAAATGACTTCGAGACTACATATTTTCAGCTTTAGATGCAGGGTCAAAATATATAAAAACGGCCTCATAATGTGGAAAGAAATTCTAACTTCTGACAATTATTGGCGAAGATACATCCGTTTGAATTTGGAAACAGAAACTTAAAACGTCAGTTTCTCGAAATGACTTCGAGACTACATATTTTCAGCTTTTGATGCAGAATCAAAATATATAAAATGGACTTCATAATGTTGAAAGAAATTCTAACTTCTGACAATTATTGGCGAAGATACATCCGTTTGAATTTGGAAACAGAAACTTAAAACGTCAATTTCGCGAAATGACTTCGAGACTACATATTTTCAGCTTTTGATGCAGAATCAAAATATATAAAAAGGGCTTCATAATGTTGAAAGAAATTCTAACTTCTGACAATTATTGGCGAAGATACATCCGTTTGAATTTGGAAACAGAAACTTAAAACGTCAATTTCTCGAAATGACTTCGAGACTACATATTTTCAGCTTTTGATGCAGAATCAAAATATATAAAAAGGGCTTCATAATGTTGAAAGAAATTCTAACTTTTGACAATTATTGGCGAAGATACAACCGTTTGAATTTGGAAACAGAGACTTAAAACGTCAATTTCTCGAAATGACTTCGAGACTACATATTTTCAGCTTTTGATGCAGAGTCAAAATATATAAAAGGGGCTTCATAATGTTGAAAGAAATTCTAACTTCTGACAATTATTGGCGAAGATACATCCGTTTGAATTTGGAAACAGAAACTTAAAACGTCAATTTCTCGAAATGACTTCGAGACTACATATTTTCAGCTTTTTGATGCAGAGTCAAAATATATAAAAAGGGCTTCATAATGTTGAAAGAAATTCTAACTTCTGACAATTATTGGCGAAGATACATCCGTTTGAATTTGGAAACAGAAACTTAAAACGTCAATTTCTCGAATTGACTTCAAGACTACATATTTTCAGCATTTGATGCAGAATCAAAATATATAAAAAGGGCTTCATAATGTTGAAAGAAATTCTAACTTCTGACAAATATTGGCGAAGATACATCCGTTTGAATTTGGAAACAGAAACTTAAAACGTCAATTTCTCGAAATGACTTCGAGACTACATATTTTCAGCTTTTGATGCATAGTCAAAATATATAAAAAGGGCTTCATAATGTTGAAAGAAATTCTGACTCCTGACAATTATTGGCGAAGATACATCCGTTTGAATTTGGGAAAATAAACTTTAAACGCCAATATCTCGAAATGACTTCGAGACTACATATTTTCAGCTTTTGATGCAGAATCAAAATATATAAAAAGGGCTTCATAATGTTGAAAGAAATTCTAACTTCTGACAATTATTGGCGAAGATACATCCGTTTGAATTTGGAAACAGAAACTTAAAACGTTAATTTCTCGAAATGACTTCGAGACTACATATTTTCAGCTTTTGATGCAGAATCAAAATATATAAAAAGGGCTTCATAATGTTGAAAGAAATTCTAACTTCTGACAATTATTGGCGAAGATACATCCGTTTGAATTTGGAAACAAAAACTTAAAACGTCAGTTTCTCGAAATGACTTCGAGACTACATATTTTCAGCTTTTGATGCAGAATCAAAATATATAAAAAGGGCTTCATAATTATGAAAGAAATTCTAACTTCTGACAATTATTGGCGAAGATACATCCATTTGAATTTGGAAACAGAGACTTAAAACGTCAATTTCTCGAAATGACTTCGAGACTACATATTTTCAGCTTTTGATGCAGAGCCAAAATATATAAAAAGGGCTTCATAATGTTGAAAGAAATTCTAACTTCTGACAATTATTGGCGAAGATACATCCGTTTGAATTTGGAAACAGAAACTTAAAACGTCAATTTCTCGAAATGACTTCGAGACTACATATTTTCAGCTTTTGATGCATAGTCAAAATATATAAAAAGGGCTTCATAATGTTGAAAGAAATTCTAACTTCTGACAATTATTGGCGAAGATACATCCGTTTGAATTTGGAAACAGAAACTTAAAACGTCAATTTCTCGAAATGACTTCGAGACTACATATTTTCAGCTTTTGATGCAGGGTCAAAATATATAAAAAGGGCTTCATAATGTTGAAAGATATTCTAACTTCTGACAATTATTGGCGAAGATACATCCGTTTGAATTTGGAAACAAAAACTTAAAACGTCAGTTTCTCGAAATGACTTCGAGACTACATATTTTCAGCTTTTGATGCAGAATCAAAATATATAAAATGGGCTTCATAATGTTGAAAGAAATTCTAACTTCTGACAATTATTGGCGAAGATACATCCGTTTGAATTTGGAAACAGAAACTTAAAACGTCGATTTCTCGAAATGACTTCAAGACTACATATTTTCAGCTTTTGATGCAGAATCAAAATATATAAAAAGGGATTCATAATGTTGAAAGAAATTCTAACTGCTGACAATTATTGGCGAAGATACATCCGTTTGAATTTGGAAACAGAAACTTAAAACGTCAATTTCGCGAAATGACTTCGAGACTACATATTTTCAGCTTTTGATGCAGAATCAAAATATATAAAAAGGGCTTCATAATTTTGAAAGAAATTCTAACTTCTGACAATTATTGGCGAAGATACATCCGTTTGAATTTGGAAACAGAAACTTAAAACGTCAATTTCTCGAAATGACTTCGAGACTACATATTTTCAGCTTTTGATGCATAGTCAAAATATATAAAAAGGGCTTCATAATGTTGAAAGAAATTCTAACTTCTGACAATTATTGGCGAAGATACATCCGTTTGAATTTGGAAACAGAAACTTAAAACGTCAATTTCTCGAAATGACTTCGAGACTACATATTTTCAGCTTTTGATGCAGGGTCAAAATATATAAAAAGGGCTTCATATGTTGAAAGTATTTGGTATGTTGAAAGAAATTCTAACTTCTGACAATTATTGGCGAAGATACATCCGTTTGAATTTGGAAACAGAAACTTAAAACGTCGATTTCTCGAAATGACTTCGAGACTACATATTTTCAGCTTTTGATGCAGAATCAAAATATATAAAAAGGGCTTCATAATGTTGAAAGAAATTCTAACTTCTGACAATTATTGGCGAAGATACATCCGTTTGAATTTGGAAACAGAAACTTAAAACGTCAATTTCTCGAAATGACTTCGAGACTACATATTTTCAGCTTTTGATGCAGAATCAAAATATATAAAAAGGGCTTCATAATTTTGAAAGAAATTCTAACTTCTGACAATTATTGGCGAAGATACATCCGTTTGAATTTGGAAACAGAAACTTAAAACGTCAATTTCTCGAAATGACTTCGAGACTACATATTTTCAGCTTTTGATGCAGAGCCAAAATATATAAAAAGGGCTTCATAATGTTGAAAGAAATTCTAACTTCTGACAATTATTGGCGAAGATACATCCATTTGAATTTGGAAACAGAAACTTAAAACGTCAATTTCTCGAAATGACTTCGAGACTACATATTTTCAGCTTTTGATGCAGAATCAAAATATATAAAAAGGGCTTCATAATGTTGAAAGAAATTCTAACTTCTGACAATTATTGGCGAAGATACATCCGTTTGAATTTGGAAACAGAAACTTAAAACGTCAATTTCTCGAAATGACTTCGAGACTACATATTTTCAGCTTTTGATGCAGAATCAAAATATATAAAATGGACTTCATAATGTTGAAAGAAATTCTAACTTCTGACAATTATTGGCGAAGATACATCCGTTTGAATTTGGAAACAGAAACTTAAAACGTCGATTTCTCGAAATGACTTCAAGACTACATATTTTCAGCTTTTGATGCAGAATCAAAATATATAAAAAGGGCTTCATAATGTTGAAAGAAATTCTAACTGCTGACAATTATTGGCGAAGATACATCCGTTTGAATTTGGAAACAGAAACTTAAAACGTCAATTTCTCGAAATGACTTCGCGACTACATATTTTCAGCTTTTGATGCAGAGTCAAAATATATAAAAAGGGCTTCATAATGTTGAAAAAATTCTAACTGCTGACAATTATTGGCGAAGATACATCCGGTTGAATTTGGAAACAGAAACTTAAAACGTCAATTTCGCGAAATGACTTCGAGACTACATATTTTCAGCTTTTGATGCAGAATCAAAATATATAAAAAGGGCTTCATAATGTTGAAAGAAATTCTAACTGCTGACAATTATTGGCGAAGATACATCCGTTTGAATTTGGAAACAGAAACTTAAAACGTCAATTTCTCGAAATGACTTCGAGACTACATATTTTCAGCTTTTGATGCAGAGTCAAAATATATGAAAAGGGCTTCATAATGTTGAAAGAAATTCTGACTTCTGACAATTATTGGCGAAGATACATACGTTTGAATTTGGAAACAGAAACTTAAAACGTCAATTTCTCGAAATGACTTCGAGACTACATATTTTCAGCTTTTGATGCAGAATCAAAATATATAAAAAGGGCTTCATAATGTTGAAAGAAATTCTAACTTCTGACAATTATTGGCGAAGATACATCCGTTTGAATTTGGAAACAGAAACTTAAAACGTCAATTTCTCGAAATGACTTCGAGACTACATATTTTCAGCTTTTGATGCAGAATCAAAATATATAAAAAGGGCTTCATAATGTTGAAAGAAATTCTAACTTCTGACAATTATTAGCGAAGATACATCCGTTTGAATTTGGAAACAGAAACTTAAAACGTCAATTTCTCGAAATTACTTCGAGACTACATATTTTCAGCTTTTGATGCAGAGTCAAAATATATAAAAAGGGCTTCATAATGTTGAAAGAAATTCTAACTTCTGACAATTATCGGCGGAGATACATCCGTTTGAATTTGGAAACAGAAACTTAAAACGTCAATTTCTCGAAATGACTTCGAGACTACATATTTTCAGCTTTTGATGCAGAATCAAAATATATAAAAACGGCCTCATAATGTGGAAAGAAATTCTAACTTCTGACAATTATTGGCGAAGATACATCCGTTTGAATTTGGAAACAGAAACTTAAAACGTCAATTTCTCGAAATGACTTCGAGACTACATATTTTCAGCTTTTGATGCAGAGTCAAAATATATACAAAGGGCTTCATAATGTTGAAAGAAATTCTAACTTCTGACAATTATTGTCGAAGATACATCCGTTTGAATTTGGGAATAGAGACTTAAAACGTCAATTTCTCGAAATGACTTCGAGACAACATATTTTCAGCTTTTGATGCATAGTCAAAATATATAAAAAGGGCTTCATAATGTTGAAAGAAATTCTAACTTTTAACAATTATTGGCGAAGATACAACCGTTTGAATTTGGAAACAGAGACTTAAAACGTCAATTTCTCGAAATGACTTCGAGACTACATATTTTCAGCTTTTGATGCAGAGTCAAAATATATAAAAGAGGCTTCATAATGTTGAAAGAAATTCTAACTTCTGACAATTATTGGCGAAGATACATCCGTTTGAATTTGGAAATAGAAACTTAAAACGTCAATTTCTCAAAATGACTTCGAGACTACATATTTTCAGCTTTTTGATGCAGAGTCAAAATATATAAAAAGGGCTTCATAATGTTGAAAGAAATTCTAACTTCTGACAATTATTGGCGAAGATACATCCGTTTGAATTTGGAAACAAAAACTTAAAACGTCAATTTCTCGAAATGACTTCGAGACTACATATTTTCAGCTTTTGATGCAGAATCAAAATATATAAAAAGGGCTTCATAATATTGAAAGAAATTCTAACTTCTGACAATTATTGGCGAAGATACATCCGTTTGAATTTGGAAACAGAAACTTAAAACGTCAATTTCGCGAAATGACTTCGAGACTACATATTTTCAGCTTTAGATGCAGGGTCAAAATATATAAAAAGGGCTTCATAATGTTGAAAGAAATTCTAACTTCTGACAATTATTGGCGAAGATACATCCGTTTGAATTTGGAAACAAACACTTAAAACGTCAGTTTCTCGAAATGACTTCGAGACTACATATTTTCAGCTTTTGATGCAGAATCAAAATATATAAAATGGACTTCATAATGTTGAAAGAAATTCTAACTTCTGACAATTATTGGCGAAGATACATCCGTTTGAATTTGGAAACAGAAACTTAAAACGTCAATTTCTCGAAATGACTTCGAGACTACATATTTTCAGCTTTTGATGCAGAATCAAAATATATACAAAGGGCTTCATAATGTTGAAAGAAATTCTAACTTCTGACAATTATTGTCGAAGATACATCCGTTTGAATTTGGGAACAGAGACTTAAAACGTCAATTTCTCGAAATGACTTCGAGACTACATATTTTCATCTTTCGATGCACAGTCAAAATATATAAAAAGGGCTTCATAATGTTGAAAGAAATTCTAACTTTTGACAATTATTGGCGAAGATACAACCGTTTGAATTTGGAAACAGAAACTTAAAACGTCAATTTCTCGAATTGACTTCAAGACTACATACTTACAGCTTTTGATGCAGAATCAAAATATATAAAAAGGGCTTCATAATGTTGAAAGAAATTCTAACTTCTGACAATTATTGGCGAAGATACATCCGTTTGAATTTGGGAACAGAGACTTAAAACGTCAATTTCTCGAAATGACTTCGAGACTACATATTTTCAGCTTTTGATGCATAGTCAAAATATATAAAAAGGGCTTCATAATGTTGAAAGAAATTCTAACTTCTGACAATTATTGGCGAAGATACATCCGTTTGAATTTGGAAACAGAAACTTAAAACGTCAATTTCTCGAAATGACTTCGAGACTACATATTTTCAGCTTTTGATGCAGAATCAAAATATATACAAAGGGCTTCATAATGTTGAAAGAAATTCTAACTTCTGACAATTATTGGCGAAGATACATCCGTTTGAATTTGGAAACAGAAACTTAAAACGTCAATTTCTCGAAATGACTTCGAGACAACATATTTTCAGCTTTTCAAAATATATAAAAAGGGCTTCATAATGTTGAAAGAAATTCTAACTTCTAACAATTATTGGCGAAGATACATCCGTTTGAATTTGGAAACAGAAACTTAAAACGTCAATTTCTCGAAATGACTTCGAGACTACATATTTTCAGCTTTTGATGCAGAGTCAAAATATATAAAAGGGGCTTCATAATGTTGAAAGAAATTTTAACTTCTGACAATTATTGGCGAAGATACATCCGTTTGAATTTGGAAACAGAAACTTAAAACGTCAATTTCTCGAAATGACTTCGAGACTACATATTTTCAGCTTTTTGATGCAGAGTCAAAATATATAAAAAGGGCTTCATAATGTTGAAAGAAATTCTAACTTCTGACAATTATTGGCGAAGATACATCCGTTTGAATTTGGAAACAAAAACTTAAAACGTCAGTTTCTCGAAATGACTTCGAGACTACATATTTTCAGCTTTTGATGCAGAATCAAAATATATAAAAAGGGCTTCATAATATTGAAAGAAATTCTAACTTCTGACAATTATTGGCGAAGATACATCCGTTTGAATTTGGAAACAGAAACTTAAAACGTCAATTTCTCGAAATGACTTCGAGACTACATATTTTCAGCTTTAGATGCAGGGTCAAAATATATAAAAAGGGCTTCATAATGTTGAAAGAAATTCTAACTTCTGACAATTATTGGCGAAGATACATCCCGTTTGAATTTGGAAACAAAAACTTAAAACGTCAGTTTCTCGAAATGACTTCGAGACTACATATTTTCAGCTTTTGATGCAGAATCAAAAATATATAAAATGGACTTTCATAATGTTGAAAGGAATTCTAACTTCTGACAATTATTGGGCGAAGATACATCCGGTTTGAATTTGGAAACAGAATCTTAAACGTCAAATTTCGCGAAATGACTTTCGAGACTACATATTTTCAGCTTTTGATGCAGAGTCAAACTTTATGAGGAAGAGGGCTTCATAATGTTGAAAGACATTATAACTTGCTGACAATTATTGGCGAAGATACATCCATTTGAATTTGGAAACAGAAACTTAAAACGTCAATTTCTCGAAATGACTTTGAGACTACATATTTTCAGCTTTTGATGCAGAGTCAAAATATATAAAAAGGGCTTCATAATGTTGAAAGAAATTCTAACTTCTGACAATTATTGGCGAAGATACATCCGTTTGAATTTGGAAACAGAAACTTAAAACGTGAATTTCGCGAAATGACTTCGAGACTACATATTTTCAGCTTTTGATGCAGAATCAAAATATATAAAAAGGGCTTCATAATGTTGAAAGAAATTCTAACTGCTGACAATTATTGGCGAAGATACATCCGTTTGAATTTGGAAACAGAAACTTAAAACGTCAATTTCTCGAAATGACTTCGAGACAACATATTTTCAGCTTTTGATGCAGAGTCAAAATATATGAAAAGGGCTTCATAATGTTGAAAGAAATTCTAACTTCTGACAATTATTGGCGAAAATACATCCGTTTGAATTTGGAAACAGAAACTTAAAACGTCAATTTCTCGAAATGACTTCGAGACTACATATTTTCAGCTTTTGATGCAGAATCAAAATATATAAAAAGGACTTCATAATGTTGAAAGAAATTCTAACTTCTGACAATTATTGGCGAAGATACATCCGTTTGAATTTGGAAACAGAAACTTAAAACGTCAATTTCTCGAAATGACTTCGAGACTACATATTTTCAGCTTTTGATGCAGAATCAAAATATATAAAAAGGGCTTCATAATGTTGAAAAAAATTCTAACTTCTGACAATTATTAGCGAAGATACATCCGTTTGAATTTGGAAACAGAAACATAAAACGTCAATTTCTCGAAATTACTTCGAGACTACATATTTTCAGCTTTTGATGCAGAGTCAAAATATATAAAAAGGGCTTCATAATGTTGAAAGAAATTCTAACTTCTGACAATTATCGGCGGAGATACATCCGTTTGAATTTGGAAACAGAAACTTAAAACGTCAATTTCTCGAAATGACTTCGAGACTACATATTTTCAGCTTTTGATGCAGAATCAAAATATATAAAAAGGGCTTCATAATGTTGAAAGAAATTCTAACTTCTGACAATTATTGGCGAAGATACATCCGTTTGAATTTGGAAACAGAAACTTAAAACGTCAATTTCTCGAAATGACTTCGAGACTACATATTTTCAGCTTTTGATGCAGAATCAAAATATATAAAAAGGGCTTCATAATGTTGAAAGAAATTCTAACTTCTGACAATTATTGGCGGAGATACATCCGTTTGAATTTGGAAACAGAAACTTAAAACGTCAATTTCTCGAAATGACTTCGAGACTACATATTTTCAGCTTTTGATGCAGAATCAAAATATATAAAAAGGGATTCATAATGTTGAAAGAAATTCTAACTTCTGACAATTATTGGCGAAGATACATCCGTTTGAATTTGGAAACAGAAACTTAAAACGTCAATTTCTCGAAATGACTTCGAGACTACATATTTTCAGCTTTTGATGCAGGGTCAAAATATATAAAAAGGGCTTCATAATGTTGAAAGAAATTCTAACTGCTGACAATTATTGGCGAAGATACATCCGTTTGAATTTGGGAACAGAGACTTAAAACGTCAATTTCTCGAAATGACTTCGAGACTACATATTTTCAGCTTTTGATGCACAGTCAAAATATATAAAAAGGGCTTCATAATGTTGAAAGAAATTCTAACTTTTGACAATTATTGGCGAAGATACAACCGTTTGAATTTGGAAACAGAAACTTAAAACGTCAATTTCTCGAATTGACTTCAAGACTACATATTTTCAGCTTTTGATGCAGAGTCAAAATATATAAAAATGGCTTCATAATGTTGAAAGAAATTCTAACTTCTGACAATTATTGGCGAAGATACATCCGTTTGAATTTGGAAACAGAAACTTAAAACGTCAATTTCTCGAAATGACTTCGAGACTACATATTTTCAGCTTTTGATGCAGAGCCAAAATATATAAAAAGGGCTTCATAATGTTGAAAGAAATTCTAACTTCTGACAATTATTGGCGAAGATACATCCGTTTGAATTTGGAAACAGAAACTTAAAACGTCAATTTCTCGAAATGACTTCGCGACTACATATTTTCAGCTTTTGATGCAGAGTCAAAATATATAAAAAGGGCTTCATAATGTTGAAAGAAATTCTGACTTCTGACAATTATTGGCGAAGATACATCCGTTTGAATTTGGGAAAATAAACTTTAAACGCCAATATCTCGAAATGACTTCGAGACTACATATTTTCAGCTTTTGATGCAGAATCAAAATATATAAAAAGGGCTTCATAATGTTGAAAGAAATTCTAACTTCTGACAATTATTGGCGAAGATACATCCGTTTGAATTTGGAAACAGAAACTTAAAACGTCAATTTCTCGAAATGACTTCGAGACTACATATTTTCAACTTTTGATGCAGAGTCAAAATATATAAAAAGGGCTTCATAATGTTGAAAGAAATTCTGACTTCTGACAATTATTGGCGAAGATACATCCGTTTGAATTTGGGAAAATAAACTTTAAACGCCAATATCTCGAAATGACTTCGAGACTACATATTTTCAGCTTTTTGATGCAGAGTCAAAATATATAAAAAGGGCTTCATAATGTTGAAAGAAATTCTAACTTCTGACAATTATTGGCGAAGATACATCCGTTTGAATTTGGAAACAAAAACTTAAAACGTCAGTTTCTCGAAATGACTTCGAGACTACATATTTTCAGCTTTTGATGCAGAATCAAAATATATAAAAAGGGCTTCATAATATTGAAAGAAATTCTAACTTCTGACAATTATTGGCGAAGATACATCCGTTTGAATTTGGAAACAGAAACTTAAAACGTCAATTTCTCGAAATGACTTCGAGACTACATATTTTCAGCTTTAGATGCAGGGTCAAAATATATAAAAAGGGCTTCATAATGTTGAAAGAAATTCTAACTTCTGACAATTATTGGCGAAGATACATCCCGTTTGAATTTGGAAACAAAAACTTAAAACGTCAGTTTTCTCGAAATGACTTCGAGACTACATATTTTCAGCTTTTGATGCAGAATCAAAAATATATAAAATGGACTTTCATAATGTTGAAAGGAATTCTAACTTCTGACAATTATTGGCGAAGATACATCCGTTTGAATTTGGAAACAGAAACTTAAAACGTCAATTTCGCGAAATGACTTCGAGACTACATATTTTCAGCTTTTGATGCAGAATCAAAATATATAAAAAGGGCTTCATAATGTTGAAAGAAATTCTAACTTCTGACAATTATTGGCGAAGATACATCCGTTTGAATTTGGAAACAGAAACTTAAAACGTCAATTTCTCGAAATGACTTTGAGACTACATATTTTCAGCTTTTGATGCAGAGTCAAAATATATAAAAAGGGCTTCATAATGTTGAAAGAAATTCTAACTTCTGACAATTATTGGCGAAGATACATCCGTTTGAATTTGGAAACAGAAACTTAAAACGTGAATTTCGCGAAATGACTTCGAGACTACATATTTTCAGCGTTTGAAGCAGAGTCAAAATATATAAAAAGGGCTTCATAATGTTGAAAGAAATTCTAACTTCTGACAATTATTGGCGAAGATACATCCGTTTGAATTTGGAAACAGAAACTTAAAACGTCAATTTCTCGAAATGACTTCGAGACAACATATTTTCAGCTTTTGATGCAGAGTCAAAATATATGAAAAGGGCTTCATAATGTTGAAAGAAATTCTAACTTCTGACAATTATTGGCGAAGATACATCCGTTTGAATTTGGAAACAGAAACTTAAAACGTCAATTTCTCGAAATGACTTCGAGACTACATATTTTCAGCTTTTGATGCAGAATCAAAATATATAAAAAGGACTTCATAATGTTGAAAGAAATTCTAACTTCTGACAATTATTGGCGAAGATACATCCGTTTGAATTTGGAAACAGAAACTTAAAACGTCAATTTCTCGAAATGACTTCGAGACTACATATTTTCAGCTTTTGATGCAGAATCAAAATATATAAAAAGGGCTTCATAATGTTGAAAAAAATTCTAACTTCTGACAATTATTGGCGAAGATACATCCGTTTGAATTTGGAAACAGAAACATAAAACGTAGATTTCTCGAAATGAGTTCGAGACTACATATTTTCAGCTTTTGATGCAGAATCAAAATATATAAAAAGGGCTTCATAATGTTGAAAGAAATTCTAACTTCTGACAATTATCGGCGGAGATACATCCGTTTGAATTTGGAAACAGAAACTTAAAACGTCAATTTCTCGAAATGACTTCGAGACTACATATTTTCAGCTTTTGATGCAGAATCAAAATATATTAAAACGGCTTCATAATGTGGAAAGAAATTCTAACTTCTGACAATTATTGGCGAAGATACATCCGTTTGAATTTGGAAACAGAAACTTAAAACGTCAATTTCTCGAAATGACTTCGAGACTACATATTTTCAGCTTTTGATGCAGAGTCAAAATATATAAAAAGGGCTTCATAATGTTGAAAGAAATTCTAACTTCTGACAATTATTGGCGGAGATACATCCGTTTGAATTGGGAAACAGAAACTTAAAACGTCAATTTCTCGAAATGACTTCGAGACTACATATTTTCAGCTTTTGATGCAGAATCAAAATATATAAAAAGGGCTTCATAATGTTGAAAGAAATTCTAACTTCTGACAATTATTGGCGAAGATACATCCGTTTGAATTTGGAAACAGAAACTTAAAACGTCAATTTCTCGAAATGACTTCGAGACTACATATTTTCAGCTTTTGATGCAGGGTCAAAATATATAAAAAGGGCTTCATAATGTTGAAAGAAATTCTAACTTCTGACAATTATTGGCGAAGATACATCCGTTTGAATTTGGGAACAGAGACTTAAAACGTCAATTTCTCGAAATGACTTCGAGACTACATATTTTCAGCTTTTGATGCACAGTCAAAATATATAAAAAGGGCTTCATAATGTTGAAAGAAATTCTAACTTTTGACAATTATTGGCGAAGATACAACCGTTTGAATTTGGAAACAGAAACTTAAAACGTCAATTTCTCGAATTGACTTCAAGACTACATATTTTCAGCTTTTGATGCAGAGTCAAAATATATAAAAATGGCTTCATAATGTTGAAAGAAATTCTAACTTCTGACAATTATTGGCGAAGATACATCCGTTTGAATTTGGAAACCGAAACTTAAAACGTTAATTTCTCGAAATGACTTCGCGACTACATATTTTCAGCTTTTGATGCAGAGCCAAAATATATAAAAAGGGCTTCATAATGTTGAAAGAAATTCTAACTTCTGACAATTATTGGCGAAGATACATCCGTTTGAATTTGGAAACAGAAACTTAAAACGTCAATTTCTCGAAATGACTTCGCGACTACATATTTTCAGCTTTTGATGCAGAGTCAAAATATATAAAAAGGGCTTCATAATGTTGAAAGAAATTCTGACTTCTGACAATTATTGGCGAAGATACATCCGTTTGAATTTGGGAAAATAAACTTTAAACGCCAATATCTCGAAATGACTTCGAGACTACATATTTTCAGCTTTTGATGCAGAATCAAAATATATAAAAAGGGCTTCATAATGTTGAAAGAAATTCTAACTTCTGACAATTATTGGCGAAGATACATCCGTTTGAATTTGGAAACAGAAACTTAAAACGTCAATTTCTCGAAATGACTTCGAGACTACATATTTTCAGCTTTTGATGCAGAGTCAAAATATATAAAAAGGGCTTCATAATGTTGAAAGAAATTCTGACTTCTGACAATTATTGGCGAAGATACATCCGTTTGAATTTGGGAAAATAAACTTTAAACGCCAATATCTCGAAATGACTTCGAGACTACATATTTTCAGCTTTTGATGCAGAATCAAAATATATAAAAAGGGCTTCATAATGTTGAAAGAAATTCTAACTTCTGACAATTATTGGCGAAGATACATCCGTTTGAATTTGGGAACAGAGACTTAAAACGTCAATTTCTCGAAATGACTTCGAGACTACATATTTTCAGCTTTTGATGCACAGTCAAAATATATAAAAAGGGGCTTCATAATGTTGAAAGAAATTCTAACTTTTGACAATTATTGGGCGAAGATACAACCGTTTGAATTTGGAAACAGAAACTTAAAACGTCAATTTCTCGAATTGACTTCAAGACTACATATTTTCAGCTTTTGATGCAGAATCAAAATATATAAAAAGGGCTTCATAATGTTGAAAGAAATTCTAACTTCTGACAATTATTGGCGAAGATACATCCGTTTGAATTTGGAAACAGAAACATAAAACGTATAATTTCTCGAAATGACTTCGAGACTTCATATCTTTCAGCTTTTGATGCAGAATCAAAAATATTTAAAAAGGGCTTCATAATGTTGAAAAGAAATTCTAACTTCTGACAATTTTTGGCGAAGATACATCCGTTTGAAATTGGAAACAGAAAACTTTAAACGTCAATATCTCGAAATGACTTCGAGACTACATATTTTCAGCTTTTGATGCAGAATCAAAATATATAAAAAGGGCTTCATAATGTTGAAAGAAATTCTAACTTCTGACAATTATTGGCGAAGATACATCCGTTTGAATTTGGAAACAGAAACTTAAAACGTTAATTTCTCGAAATGACTTCGAGACTACATATTTTCAGCTTTTGATGCAGAGTCAAAATATATAAAAAGGGCTTCATAATGTTGAAAGAAATTCTAACTTCTGACAATTATTGGCGAAAGATACTTCCGTTTGAATTTGGAAACAGAAACTTAAAACGTCAATTTCTCGAAATGACTTCGAGACTACATATTTTCAGCTTTTGATGCATAGTCAAAATATATAAAAAGGGCTTCATAATGTTGAAAGAAATTCTAACTTCTGACAATTATTGGCGAAGATACATCCGTTTGAATTTGGAAACAGAAACTTAAAACGTCAATTTCTCGAAATGACTTCGAGACTACATATTTTCAGCTTTTGATGCAGGGTCAAAATATATAAAAAGGGCTTCATAATGTTGAAAGAAATTCTAACTTCTGACAATTATTGGCGAAGATACAACCGTTTGAATTTGGAAACAGAAACTTAAAACGTCAATTTCTCGAAATGACTTCGAGACTACATATTTTCAGCTTTTGATGCAGAATCAAAATATATAAAAAGGGCTTCATAATGTTGAAAGAAATTCTAACTGCTGACAATTATTAGCGAAGATACATCCGTTTGAATTTGGAAACAGAAACTTAAAACGTCAATTTCTCGAAATTACTTCGAGACTACATATTTTCAGCTTTTGATGCAGAGTCAAAATATATAAAAAGGGCTTCATAATGTTGAAAGAAATTCTAACTTCTGACAATTATTGGCGAAGATACACCCGTTTGAATTTGGAAACAGAAACTTAAAACGTCAATTTCTCGAAATGACTTCGAGACTACATATTTTCAGCTTTTGATGCAGAGTCAAAATATATAAAAAGGGCTTCATAATGTGGAAAGAAATTCTAACTTCTGACAATTATTGGCGAAGATACATCCGTTTGAATTTGGAAACAGAAACTTAAAACGTCAATTTCTCGAAATGACTTTGAGACTACATATTTTCAGCTTTTGATGCAGAGTCAAAATATATAAAAAGGGCTTCATAATGTTGAAAGAAATTCTAACTTCTGACAATTATTGGCGAAGATACATCCGTTTGAATTGGGAAACAGAAACTTAAAACGTCAATTTCGCGAAATGACTTCGAGACTACATATTTTCAGCTTTTGATGCAGAATCAAAATATATAAAAAGGGCTTCATAATGTTGAAAGAAATTCTAACTTCTGACAATTATTGGCGAAGATACATCCGTTTGAACTTGGAAACAGAAACTTAAAACGTCAATTTCTCGAAATGACTTCGAGACTACATATTTTCAGCTTTTGATGCAGGGTCAAAATATATAAAAAGGGCTTCATAATGTTGAAAGAAATTCTAACTTCTGACAATTATTGGCGAAGATACATCCGTTTGAATTTGGGAACAGAGACTTAAAACGTCAATTTCTCGAAATGACTTCGAGACTACATATTTTCAGCTTTTGATGCAGAGTCAAAATATATAAAAAGGGCTTCATAATGTTGAAAGAAATTCTAACTTTTGACAATTATTGGCGAAGATACAACCGTTTGAATTTGGAAACAGAAACTTAAAACGTCAATTTCTCGAATTGACTTCGAGACTACATATTTTCAGCTTTTGATGCAGAATCAAAATATATAAAAAGGGCTTCATAATGTTGAAAGAAATTCTAACTTCTGACAATTATTGGCGAAGATACATCCGTTTGAATTTGGAAACAGAAACTTAAAACGTCAATTTCTCGAAATGACTTCGAGACTACATATTTTCAGCTTTTGATGCAGAATCAAAATATATAAAAAGGGCTTCATAATGTTGAAAGAAATTCTAACTTCTGACAATTATTGGCGAAGATACATCCGTTTGAATTTGGAAGCAGAAACTTAAAACGTCAATTTCTCGAAATGACTTCGAGACTACATATTTTCAGCTTTTGATGCAGAGTCAAAATATATAAAAAGGGCTTCATAATGTTGAAAGAAATTCTAACTTCTGACAATTATTGGCGAAGATACATCCGTTTGAATTTGGAAACAGAAACTTAAAACGTCAATTTCTCGAAATGACTTCGAGACTACATATTTTCAGCTTTTGATGCAGAATCAAAATATATACAAAGGGCTTCATAATGTTGAAAGAAATTCTAACTTCTGACAATTATTGGCGAAGATACATCCGTTTGAATTTGGAAACAGAGACTTAAAACGTCAATTTATCGAAATGACTTCGAGACTACATATTTTCATCTTTCGATGCACAGTCAAAATATATAAAAAGGGCTTCATAATGTTGAAAGAAATTCTAACTTTTGACAATTATTGGCGGAGATACATCCGTTTGAATTTGGGGAACAGAGACTTAAAACGTCAATTTCTCGAAATGACTTCGAGACTACATATTTTCAGCTTTTGATGCAGGGTCAAAATATATAAAAAGGGCTTCATAATGTTGAAAGAAATTCTAACTTCTGACAATTATTGGCGAAGATACATCCGTTTGAATTTGGAAACAGAAACTTAAAACGTCAATTTCTCGAAATGACTTTGAGACTACATATTTTCAGCTATTGATGCAGGGTCAAAATATATAAAAAGGGCTTCATAATGTTGAAAGAAATTCTAACTTCTGACAATTATTGGCGGAGATACATCCGTTTGAATTGGGAAACAGAAACTTAAAACGTCAATTTCTCGAAATGACTTCGAGACTACATATTTTCAGCTTTTGATGCAGAATCAAAATATATAAAAAGGGCTTCATAATGTTGAAAGAAATTCTAACTTCTGACAATTATTGGCGAAGATACATCCGTTTGAATTTGGAAACAGAAACTTAAAACGTCAATTTCTCGAAATGACTTCGAGACTACATATTTTCAGCTTTTGATGCAGGGTCAAAATATATAAAAAGGGCTTCATAATGTTGAAAGAAATTCTAACTTCTGACAATTATTGGCGAAGATACATCCGTTTGAATTTGGGAACAGAGACTTAAAACGTCAATTTCTCGAAATGACTTCGAGACTACATATTTTCAGCTTTTGATGCACAGTCAAAATATATAAAAAGGGCTTCATAATGTTGAAAGAAATTCTAACTTTTGACAATTATTGGCGAAGATACAACCGTTTGAATTTGGAAACAGAAACTTAAAACGTCAATTTCTCGAATTGACTTCAAGACTACATATTTTCAGCTTTTGATGCAGAATCAAAATATATAAAAAGGGCTTCATAATGTTGAAAGAAATTCTAACTTCTGACAATTATTGGCGAAGATACATCCGTTTGAATTTGGAAACAGAAACTTAAAACGTCAATTTCTCGAAATTACTTCGAGACTACATATTTTCAGCTTTTGATGCAGAGTCAAAATATATAAAAAGGGCTTCATAATGTTGAAAGAAATTCTAACTTCTGACAATTATTGGCGAAGATACATCCGTTTGAATTTGGGAACAGAGACTTAAAACGTCAATTTCTCGAAATGACTTCGAGACTACATATTTTCAGCTTTTGATGCACAGTCAAAATATATAAAAAGGGCTTCATAATGTTGAAAGAAATTCTAACTTCTGACAATTATTGGCGAAGATACATCCGTTTGAATTTGGAAACAGAAACTTAAAACGTCAATTTCTCGAAATGACTTCGAGACTACATATTTTCAGCTTTTGATGCAGAATCAAAATATATACAAAGGGCTTCATAATGTTGAAAGAAATTCTAACTTCTGACAATTATTGTCGAAGATACATCCGTTTGAATTTGGGAACAGAAACTTAAAACGTCAATTTCTCGAAATGACTTCGAGACTACATATTTTCAGCTTTTGATGCAGAGTCAAAATATATAAAAGGGGCTTCATAATGTTGAAAGAAATTCTAACTTCTGACAATTATTGGCGAAGATACATCCGTTTGAATTTGGAAACAGAAACTTAAAACGTCAATTTCTCGAATTGACTTCAAGACTACATATTTTCAGCATTTGATGCAGAATCAAAATATATAAAAAGGGCTTCATAATGTTGAAAGAAATTCTAACTTCTGACAAATATTGGCGAAGATACATCCGTTTGAATTTGGAAACAGAAACTTAAAACGTCAATTTCTCGAAATGACTTCGCGACTACATATTTTCAGCTTTTGATGCAGAGTCAAAATATATAAAAAGGGCTTCATAATGTTGAAAGAAATTCTGACTTCTGACAATTATTGGCGAAGATACATCCGTTTGAATTTGGGAAAATAAACTTTAAACGCCAATATCTCGAAATGACTTCGAGACTACATATTTTCAGCTTTTGATGCAGAATCAAAATATATAAAAAGGGCTTCATAATGTTGAAAGAAATTCTAACTTCTGACAATTATTGGCGAAGATACATCCGTTTGAATTTGGAAACAGAAACTTAAAACGTTAATTTCTCGAAATGACTTCGAGACTACATATCTTCAGCTTTTGATGCAGAGCCAAAATATATAAAAAGGGCTTCATAATGTTGAAAGAAATTCTAACTTCTGACAATTATTGGCGAAGATACATCCGTTTGAATTTGGAAACAGAAACTTAAAACGTCAATTTCTCGAAATGACTTCGAGACTACATATTTTCAGCTTTTGATGCATAGTCAAAATATATAAAAGGGGCTTCATAATGTTGAAAGAAATTCTAACTTCTGACAATTATTGGCGAAGATACATCCGTTTGAATTTGGAAACAGAAACTTAAAACGTCAATTTCTCGAAATGACTTCGAGACCACATATTTTCAGCTTTTGATGCAGAATCAAAATATATAAAAAGGGCTTCACAATGTTGAAAGAAATTCTAACTTCTGACAATTATTGGCGAAGATACATCCGTTTGAATTTGGAAACAGAAACTTAAAACGTCAATTTCTCGAAATGACTTCGAGACTACATATTTTCAGCTTTTGATGCAGAGTCAAAATATATAAAAAGGGCTTCATAATGTTGAAAAAAATTCTAACTTCTGACAATTATTGGCGAAGATACATCCGTTTGAATTTGGAAACAGAAACTTAAAACGTCAATTTCTCGAAATGACTTCGAGACTACATATTTACAGCTTTTGATGCAGAGTCAAAATATATAAAATGGACTTCATAATGTTGAAAGAAATTCTAACTTCTGACAATTATTGGCGAAGATACATCCGTTTGAATTTGGAAACAGAAACTTAAAACGTCAATTTCTCGAAATGACTTCGAGACTACATATTTTCAGCTTTTGATGCAGAATCAAAATATATAAAAACGGCTTCATAATGTGGAAAGAAATTCTAACTTCTGACAATTATTGGCGAAGATACATCCGTTTGAATTTGGAAACAGAAACTTAAAACGTCAATTTCTCGAAATGACTTTGAGACTACATATTTTCAGCTTTTGATGCAGAGTCAAAATATATAAAAAGGGCTTCATAATGTTGAAAGAAATTCTAACTTCTGACAATTATTGGCGGAGATACATCCGTTTGAATTGGGAAACAGAAACTTAAAACGTCAATTTCTCGAAATGACTTCGAGACTACATATTTTCAGCTTTTGATGCAGAATCAAAATATATAAAAAGGGCTTCATAATGTTGAAAGAAATTCTAACTTCTGACAATTATTGGCGAAGATACATCCGTTTGAATTTGGAAACAGAAACTTAAAACGTCAATTTCTCGAAATGACTTCGAGACTACATATTTTCAGCTTTTGATGCAGGGTCAAAATATATAAAAAGGGCTTCATAATGTTGAAAGAAATTCTAACTTCTGACAATTATTGGCGAAGATACTTCCGTTTGAATTTGGAAACAGAGACTTAAAACGTCAATTTCTCGAAATGACTTCGAGACTACATATTTTCAGCTTTTGATGCAGAGTCAAAATATATAAAAAGGGCTTCATAATGTTGAAAGAAATTCTAACTTTTGACAATTATTGGCGAAGATACATCCGTTTGAATTTGGAAACAGAAACTTAAAACGTCAATTTCTCGAATTGACTTCAAGACTACATATTTTCAGCTTTTGATGCAGAATCAAAATATATAAAAAGGGCTTCATAATGTTGAAAGAAATTCTAATTTCTGACAATTATTGGCGAAGATACATCCGTTTGAATTTGGAAACAGACACTTAAAACGTCAATTTCTCGAATGACTTCGAGACTACATATTTTCAGCTTTTGATGCATAGTCAAAATATATAATCGGCTTCATAATGTTGAAGAGATTCTACTTCTGACATTATTGCGAGATACATCCGTTTGATTGGAACAGAACTTAAACGTCATTTCTCGAATGACTTCGAGACTACATATTTTCAGCTTTTGATGCAGAGTCAAAATATATAAAAAAGGGCTTCATAATGTTGAAAGAAATTCTAACTTCTGACAAGTATTGGCGAAGATACATCCGTTTGAATTTGGAAACAGAAACTTAAAACGTCAATTTCTCGAAATGACTTCGAGACTACATATTTTCAGCTTTTGATGCAGAATCAAAATATATACAAAGGGTTTCATAATGTTGAAAGAAATTCTAACTTCTGACAATTATTGTCGAAGATACATCCGTTTGAATTTGGAAACAGAGACTTAAAACGTCAATTTATCGAAATGACTTCGAGACTACATATTTTCATCTTTTCGATGCACAGTCAAAATATATAAAAAGGGCTTCATAATGTTGAAAGAAATTCTAACTTCTGACAATTATTGGCGAAGATACATCCGTTTGAATTTGGAAACAGAGACTTAAAACGTCAATTTCTCGAAATGACTTCGAGACTACATATTTTCAGCTTTTGATGCAGAGTCAAAATATATAAAAAGGGCTTCATAATGTTGAAAGAAATTCTAACTTCTGACAATTATTGGCGAAGATACATCCGTTTGAATTTGGAAACAGAAACTTAAAACGTCAATTTCTCGAAATGACTTTGAGACTACATATTTTCAGCTTTTGATGCAGAGTCAAAATATATAAAAAGGGCTTCATAATGTTGAAAGAAATTCTAACTTCTGACAATTATTGGCGGAGATACATCCGTTTGAATTGGGAAACAGAAACTTAAAACGTCAATTTCTCGAAATGACTTCGAGACTACATATTTTCAGCTTTTGATGCAGAATCAAAATATATAAAAAGGGCTTCATAATGTTGAAAGAAATTCTAACTTCTGACAATTATTGGCGAAGATACATCCGTTTGAATTTGGAAACAGAAACTTAAAACGTCAATTTCTCGAAATGACTTCGAGACTACATATTTTCAGCTTTTGATGCAGGGTCAAAATATATAAAAAGGGCTTCATAATGTTGAAAGAAATTCTAACTTCTGACAATTATTGGCGAAGATACATCCGTTTGAATTTGGGAACAGAGACTTAAAACGTCAATTT
>NW_025062975.1:0-17706 GCF_018153295.1 Drosophila grimshawi
GTTTCTGTTTCCAAATTCAAACGGATGTATCTTCGCCAATAATTGGCAGAAGTCAGAATTTCTTTCAACATTATGAAGCCCTTTTTATATATTTTGACTCTGCATCAAAAGCTGAAAATATGTAGTCTCGAAGTCATTTTGAGAAATCGACGTTTTAAGTCTCTGTTTCCAAATTCAAACGGATGTATCTTTGCCAATAATTGTCAGAAGTTAGAATTTCTTTCAACATTATGAAGCCCTTTTTATATATTTTGATTCTGCATCAAAAGCTGAAAATATGTAGTCTCGAAGTCATTTCGAGAAATTGACGTTTTAAGTTTCTGTTTCCAAATTCAAATGGATGTATCTTCGCCAATAATTGTCAGAAGTTAGAATTTCTTTCAACATTATGAAGCCCTTTTTATATATTTTGACTCTGCTTCAAAAGCTGAAAATATGTAGTCTCGAAGTCATTTCGAGAAATTGACGTTTTAAGTTTCTGTTTCCAAACTCAAACGGATGTATCTTCGCCAATAATTGTCAGAAGTTAGAATTTCTTTCAACATTATGAAGCCCTTTTTATATATTTTGACTCTGCATCAAAAGCTGAAAATATGTAGTCTCAAAGTCATTTCGAGAAATTGACGTTTTAAGTTTCTGTTTCCAAATTCAAACGGATGTATCTTCGCCAATAATTGTCAGAAGTTAGAATTTCTTTCAACATTATGAAGCCCTTTTTATATATTTTGACTCTGCTTCAAACGCTGAAAATATGTAGTCTCGAAGTCATTTCGAGAAATTGAGGTTTTAAGTTTCTGTTTCCAAATTCAAATGGATGTGTCTTCGCCAATAATTGTCAGAAGTTAGAATTTCTTTCAACATTATGAAGCCCTTTTTATATATTTTAATTCTGCATCAAAAGCTGAAAATATGTAGTCTCGAAGTCATTTCGAGAAATTGACGTTTTAAGTTTCTGTTTCCAAATTCAAATGGACGTATCTTCGCCAATAATTGTCAGAAGTTAGAATTTCTTTCAACATTATGAAGCCCTTTTTATATATTTTGATTCTGCATCAAAAGCTGAAAATATGTAGTCGCGAAGTCATTTCGAGAAATTGAGGTTTTAAGTTTCTGTTTCCAAATTCAAATGGATGTGTCTTCGCCAATAATTGTCAGAAGTTAGAATTTCTTTCAACATTATGAAGCCCTTTTTATATATTTTGACTCTGCATCAAAAGCTGAAAATATGTAGTCTCGAAGTCATTTCGAGAAATTGACGTATTAAGTTTCTGTTGCCAAATTCAAATGGATGTATCTTCGCCAATAATTGTCAGAAGTTAGAATTTCTTTCAACATTATGAAGCCCTTTTTATATATTTTGATTCTGCATCAAAAGTTGAAAATATGTAGTCTCGAAGTCATTTCGCGAAATTGACGTTTTAAGTTTCTGTTTCCAAATTCAAACGGATGTATCCTCGCCAATAATTGTCAGAAGTTAGAATTTCTTTCAACATTATGAAGCCCTTTTTATATTTTTCGACTCTGCATCAAAAGCTGAAAATATGTAGTCTCAAAGTCATTTCGAGAAATTAACGTTTTAAGTTTCTGTTTCCAAATTCAAACGGATGTATCTTCGCCAATAATTGTCAGAAGTTAGAATTTCTTTCATCATTATGAAGCCCTTTTTATATATTTTGACTCTGCATCAAAAGCTGAAAATATGTAGTCGCGAAGTCATTTCGAGAAATTGACGTTTTAAGTTTCGGTTTCCAAATTCAAACGGATGTATCTTCGCCAATAATTGTCAGAAGTCAGAATTTCTTTCAACATTATGAAGCCCTTTTTATATATTTTGACTCTGCATCAAAAGCTGAAAATATGTAGTCTCGAAGTCATTTCGAGATATTGGCGGTTTAAGTTTCTTTTCCCAAATTTAAACGGATGTATCTTCGCCAATAATTGTCAGAAGTCAGAATTTCTTTCAACATTATGAAGCCCTTTTTATATATTTTGACTCTGCATCAAAAGCTGAAAATATGTAGTCTCGAAGTCATTTCGAGATATTGGCGGTTTAAGTTTCTTTTCCCAAATTTAAACGGATGTATCTTCGCCAATAATTGTCAGAAGTCAGAATTTCTTTCAACATTATGAAGCCCTTTTTATATATTTTGACTCTGCATCAAAGGCTGAAAATATGTAGTCGCGAAGTCATTTCGAGATATTGACGTTTTAAGTTTATTTTCCCAAATTCAAACGGATGTATCTTCGCCAATAATTGGCAGAAGTCAGAATTTCTTTCAACATTATGAAGCCCTTTTTATATATTTTGACTCTGCATCAAAAGCTGAAAATATGTAGTCTCGAAGTCATTTCGAGATATTGGCGGTTTAAGTTTCTTTTCCCAAATTTAAACGGATGTATCCTCGCCAATAATTGTCAGAAGTTAGAATTTCTTTCAACATTATGAAGCCCTTTTTATATTTTTTGACTCTGCATCAAAAGCTGAAAATATGTAGTCTCAAAGTCATTTCGAGAAATTGACGTTTTAAGTTTCTGTTTCCAAATTCAAATGGATGTATCTTCGCCAATAATTGTCAGAAGTTAGAATTTCTTTCAACATTATGAATCCCTTTTTATATATTTTGACTCTGCATCAAAAGCTGAAAATATGAAGTCTCGAAGTCATTTCGAGAAATTGACGTTTTAAGTTTCGGTTTCCAAATTCAAACGGATGTATCTTCGCCAATAATTGGCAGAAGTCAGAATTTCTTTCAACATTATGAAGCCCTTTTTATATATTTTGACTCTGCATCAAAAGCTGAAAATATGTAGGCTCAAAGTCATTTCGATATATTGGCGGTTTAAGTTTCTTTTCCCAAATTTAAACGGATGTATCTTCGCCAATAATTGTCAGAAGTCAGAATTTCTTTCAACATTATGAAGCCCTTTTTATATATTTTGACTCTGCATCAAAAGCTGAAAATATGTAGTCTCGAAGTCATTTCGAGAAATTAACGTTTTAAGTTTCTGTTTCCAAATTCAAACGGATGTATCTTCGCCAATAATTGTCAGAAGTTAGAATTTCTTTCATCATTATGAAGCCCTTTTTATATATTTTGACTCTGCATCAAAAGCTGAAAATATGTAGTCGCGAAGTCATTTCGAGAAATTGACGTTTTAAGTTTCGGTTTCCAAATTCAAACGGATGTATCTTCGCCAATAATTGTCAGAAGTCAGAATTTCTTTCAACATTATGAAGCCCTTTTTATATATTTTGACTCTGCATCAAAAGCTGAAAATATGTAGTCTCGAAGTCATTTCGAGATATTGGCGGTTTAAGTTTCTTTTCCCAAATTTAAACGGATGTATCTTCGCCAATAATTGGCAGAAGTCAGAATTTCTTTCAACATTATGAAGCCCTTTTTATATATTTTGACTCTGCATCAAAAGCTGAAAATATGTAGTCTCGAAGTCATTTCGAGATATTGGCGGTTTAAGTTTCTTTTCCCAAATTTAAACGGATGTATCTTCGCCAATAATTGTCAGAAGTCAGAATTTCTTTCAACATTATGAAGCCCTTTTTATATATTTTGACTCTGCATCAAAGGCTGAAAATATGTAGTCGCGAAGTCATTTCGAGATATTGACGTTTTAAGTTTATTTTCCCAAATTCAAACGGATGTATCTTCGCCAATAATTGGCAGAAGTCAGAATTTCTTTCAACATTATGAAGCCCTTTTTATATATTTTGACTCTGCATCAAAAGCTGAAAATATGTAGTCTCGAAGTCATTTCGAGATATTGGCGGTTTAAGTTTCTTTTCCCAAATTTAAACGGATGTATCCTCGCCAATAATTGTCAGAAGTTAGAATTTCTTTCAACATTATGAAGCCCTTTTTATATTTTTTGACTCTGCATCAAAAGCTGAAAATATGTAGTCTCAAAGTCATTTCGAGAAATTGACGTTTTAAGTTTCTGTTTCCAAATTCAAATGGATGTATCTTCGCCAATAATTGTCAGAAGTTAGAATTTCTTTCAACATTATGAATCCCTTTTTATATATTTTGACTCTGCATCAAAAGCTGAAAATATGAAGTCTCGAAGTCATTTCGAGAAATTGACGTTTTAAGTTTCGGTTTCCAAATTCAAACGGATGTATCTTCGCCAATAATTGGCAGAAGTCAGAATTTCTTTCAACATTATGAAGCCCTTTTTATATATTTTGACTCTGCATCAAAAGCTGAAAATATGTAGGCTCAAAGTCATTTCGATATATTGGCGGTTTAAGTTTCTTTTCCCAAATTTAAACGGATGTATCTTCGCCAATAATTGTCAGAAGTCAGAATTTCTTTCAACATTATGAAGCCCTTTTTATATATTTTGACTCTGCATCAAAAGCTGAAAATATGTAGTCTCGAAGTCATTTCGAGAAATTGACGTTTTAAGTTTCTGTTTCCAAATTCAAATGGATGTATCTTCGCCAATAATTGTCAGAAGTTAGAATTTCTTTCAACATTATGAAGCCCTTTTTATATATTTTGATTCTGCATCAAAAGCTGAAAATATGTAGTCTCGAAGTCATTTCGCGAAATTGACGTTTTAAGTTTCTGTTTCCAAATTCAAACGGATGTATCTTCGCCAATAATTGTCAGCAGTTAGAATTTCTTTCAACATTATGAAGCCCTTTTTATATATTTTGACTCTGCATCAAAAGCTGAAAATATGTAGTCGCGAAGTCATTTCGAGAAATTGACGTTTTAAGTTTCTGTTTCCAAATTCAAACGGATGTATCTTCGCCAATAATTGTCAGAAGTTAGAATTTCTTTCAACATTATGAAGCCCTTTTTATATATTTTGACTCTGCATCAAAAGCTGAAAATATGTAGTCGCGAAGTCATTTCGAGAAATTGACGTTTTAAGTTTCGGTTTCCAAATTCAAACGGATGTATCTTCGCCAATAATTGGCAGAAGTCAGAATTTCTTTCACATTATGTAAGCCCTTTTTATATATTTTGACTCTGCATCAAAAGCTGAAAATATGTAGTCTCAAAGTAATTTCGAGATATTGGCGGTTTAAGTTTCTTTTCCAAAATTTAAACGATGTATCTTCGCCAATAATTGTCAGACGTCAGAATTTCTTTCAACATTATGAAGCCCTTTTTATATATTTTGACTCTGCATCAAAAGCTGAAAATATGTAGTCTCGAAGTCATTTCGAAAAATTGACGTTTTAAGTTTCTGTTTCCAAATTCAAACGGATGTATCTTCGCCAATAATTGTCAGAAGTTAGAATTTCTTTCAACATTATGAAGCCCTTTTTATATATTTTGATTCTGCATCAAAAGCTGAAAATATGTAGTCTCGAAGTCATTTCGCGAAATTGACGTTTTAAGTTTCTGTTTCCAAATTCAAACAGATGTATCTTCGCCAATAATTGTCAGCAGTTAGAATTTCTTTCAACATTATGAAGCCCTTTATATATATTGTGACTCTGCATCAAAAGCTGAAAATATGTAGTCGCGAAGTCATTTCGAGAAATTGACGTTTTAAGTTTCGGTTTCCAAATTCAAACGGATGTATCTTCGCCAATAATTGTCAGAAGTCAGAATTTCTTTCAACATCATGAAGCCCTTTTTATATATTTTGACTCTGCATCAAAAGCTGAAAATATGTAGTCTCAAAGTCATTTCGAGAAATCGACGTTTTAAGTTTCTGTTTCCAAATTCAAACGGATGTATCTTCGCCAATAATTGTCAGAAGTTAGAATTTCTTTCAACATTATGAAGCCCTTTTTATATATTTTGACTCTGCATCAAAAGCTGAAAATATGTAGTCGCGAAGTCATTTCGAGAAACTGACGTTTTAAGTTTCGGTTTCCAAATTCAAACGGATGTATCTTCGCCAATAATTGGCAGAAGTCAGAATTTCTTTCAACATTATGAAGCCCTTTTTATATATTTTGACTCTACATCAAAAGCTGAAAATATGTAGTCGCGAAGTCATTTCGAGAAATTGACGTTTTAAGTTTCGGTTTCCAAATTCAACCGGATGTATCTTCGCCAATAATTGTCAGCAGTTAGAATTTCTTTCAACATTATGAAGCCTTTTTATATATTTTGATTCTGCATCAAAAGCTGAAAATATGTAGTCTCAAAGTCATTTCGAGAAATTAACGTTTTAAGTTTCTGTTTGCAAATTCAAACGGATGTATCTTCGCCAATAATTGTCAGAAGTTAGAATTTCTTTCAACATTATGAAGCCCTTTTTATATATTTTGACTCTGCATCAAAAGCTGAAAATATGTAGTCTCGAAGTCATTTCGAGAAATCGACGTTTTTAGTTTCTGTTTCCAAATTCAAACGGATGTATCTTCGCCAATAATTGTCAGAAGTTAGAATTTCTTTCAACATTATGAAGCCCTTTTTATATATTTTGATTCTGCATCAAAAGCTGAAAATATGTAGTCTCAAAGTCATTTCGAGAAATTGACGTTTTAAGTTTCTGTTTCCTAATTCAAACGGATGTATCTTCGCCAATAATTGTCAGAAGTCAGAATTTCTTTCAACATTATGAAGCCCTTTTTATATATTTTGACTCTGCTTCAAAAGCTGAAAATATGTAGTCTCGAAGTCATTTCGAGAAATTGACGTTTTAAGTTTCTGTTTCCAAATTCAAACGGATGTATCTTCGCCAATAATTATCAGAAGTTAGAATTTCTTTCAACATTATGAAGCCCTTTTTATATATTTTGACTCTGCATCAAAAGCTAAAAATATGTAGTCGCGAAGTCATTTCGAGAAATTGACGTTTTAAGTTTCTGTTTCCAAATTCAAACGGATGTTTCTTCACCAATAATTGTCAGAAGTTAGAATTTCTTTCAACATTATGAAGCCCTTTTTATATATTTTGACTCTGCATCAAAAGCTGAAAATATGTAGTCTCAAAGTCATTTCGACAAATCGACGTTTTAAGTTTCTGTTTCCAAATTCAAACGGATGTATCTTCGCCAATAATTGTCAGAAGTTAGAATTTCTTTCAACATTATGAAGCCCTTTTTATATATTTTGATTCTGCATCAAAAGCTGAAAATATGTAGTCTCAAAGTCATTTCGATATATTGGCGGTTTAAGTTTCTTTTCCCAAATTTAAGCGGATGTATCTTCGCCAATAATTGTCAGAAGTCAGAATTTCTTTCAACATTATGAAGCCCTTTTTATATATTTTGACTCTGCATCAAAAGCTGAAAATATGTAGTCTCGAAGTCATTTCGAGAAATTGACGTTTTAAGTTTCTGTTTCCAAATTCAAATGGATGTATCTTCGCCAATAATTGTCAGAAGTTAGAATTTCTTTCAACATTATGAAGCCCTTTTTATATATTTTGATTCTGCATCAAAAGCTGAAAATATGTAGTCTCGAAGTCATTTCGAGAAATTGACGTTTTAAGTTTCTGTTTCCAAATTCAAACGGATGTATCTTCGCCAATAATTGTCAGAAGTTAGAATTTCTTTCAACATTGTGAAGCCCTTTTTATATATTTTGATTCTGCATCAAAAGCTGAAAATATGTAGTCGCGAAGTCATTTCGAGAAATTGACGTTTTAAGTTTCTGTTTCCAAATTCAAACGGATGTATCTTCGCCAATAATTGTCAGAAGTTAGAATTTCTTTCAACATTATGAAGCCCTTTTTATATATTTTGACTCTGCATCAAAAGCTGAAAATATGTAGTCTCGAAGTCATTTCGAGAAATTGACGTTTTAAGTTTCGGTTTCCAAATTCAAACGGATGTATCTTCGCCAATAATTGGCAGAAGTCAGAATTTCTTTCAACATTATGAAGCCCTTTTTATATATTTTGACTCTGCATCAAAAGCTGAAAATATGTAGTCTCAAAGTCATTTCGAGATATTGGCGGTTTAAGTTTCTTTTCCCAAATTTAAACGATGTATCTTCGCCAATAATTGTCAGAAGTCAGAATTTCTTTCAACATTATGAAGCCCTTTTTATATATTTTGACTCTGCATCAAAAGCTGAAAATATGTAGTCTCGAAGTCATTTCGAGAAATTGACGTTTTAAGTTTCTGTTTCCAAATTCAAACGGATGTATCTTCGCCAATAATTGTCAGAAGTTAGAATTTCTTTCAACATTATGAAGCCCTTTTTATATATTTTGATTCTGCATCAAAAGCTGAAAATATGTAGTATCGAAGTCATTTCGCGAAATTGACGTTTTAAGTTTCTGTTTCCAAATTCAAACGGATGTATCTTCGCCAATAATTGTCAGCAGTTAGAATTTCTTTCAACATTATGAAGCCCTTTTTATATATTTTGACTCTGCATCAAAAGCTGAAAATATGTAGTCGCGAAGTCATTTCGAGAAATTGACGTTTTAAGTTTCTGTTTCCAAATTCAAACGGATGTATCTTCGCCAATAATTGTCAGAAGTTAGAATTTCTTTCAACATTATGAAGCCCTTTTTATATATTTTGACTCTGCATCAAAAGCTGAAAATATGTAGTCTCAAAGTCATTTCGAGAAATCGACGTTTTAAGTTTCTGTTTCCAAATTCAAACGGATGTATCTTCGCCAATAATTGTCAGAAGTTAGAATTTCTTTCAACATTATGAAGCCCTTTTTATATATTTTGATTCTGCATCAAAAGCTGAAAATATGTAGTCGCGAAGTCATTTCGAGAAACTGACGTTTTAAGTTTCGGTTTCCAAATTCAAACGGATGTATCTTCGCCAATAATTGGCAGAAGTCAGAATTTCTTTCAACATTATGAAGCCCTTTTTATATATTTTGACTCTACATCAAAAGCTGAAAATATGTAGTCGCGAAGTCATTTCGAGAAATTGACGTTTTAAGTTTCGGTTTCCAAATTCAACCGGATGTATCTTCGCCAATAATTGTCAGCAGTTAGAATTTCTTTCAACATTATGAAGCCTTTTTATATATTTTGATTCTGCATCAAAAGCTGAAAATATGTAGTCTTGAAGTCATTTCGAGAAATCGACGTTTTAAGTTTCTGTTTGCAAATTCAAACGGATGTATCTTCGCCAATAATTGTCAGAAGTTAGAATTTCTTTCAACATTATGAAGCCCTTTTTATATATTTTGACTCTGCATCAAAAGCTGAAAATATGTAGTCTCGAAGTCATTTCGAGAAATCGACGTTTTTAGTTTCTGTTTCCAAATTCAAACGGATGTATCTTCGCCAATAATTGTCAGAAGTTAGACTTTCTTTCAACATTATGAAGCCCTTTGTATATATTTTGATTCTGCATCAAAAGCTGAAAATATGTAGTCTCAAAGTCATTTCGAGAAATTGACGTTTCAAGTTTCTGTTTCCTAATTCAAACGGATGTATCTTCCGCCAATAATTGTCAGAAGTCCGAATTTCTTTTCAACATTATGAAGCCCTTTTTATATATTTTGACTCTGCTTCAAAAGCTGAAAATATGTAGTCTCGAAGTCATTTCGAGAAATTGACGTTTTACAGTTTCTGTTTCCAAATTCAAACGGATGTATCTTCGCCAATAATTCGTCAGAAGTTAGAATTTCTTTCAACATTATGAAGCCCTTTTAATATATTTTGATTCTGCATCAAAAGCTGAAAATATGTAGTCTCGAAGTCATTTCGATATATTGGCGTTTTAAGTTTATTTTCCCAAATTCAAACGGATGTATCTTCGCCAATAATTGTCAGAAGTTAGAATTTCTTTCAACATTATGAAGCCCTTTTTATATATTTTGACTCTGCATCAAAAGCTGAAAATATGTAGTCTCGAAGTCATTTCGAGAAATTGACGTTTTAAGTTTCTGTTTCCAAATTCAAACGGATGTATCTTCGCCAATAATTGTCAGAAGTTAGAATTTCTTTCAACATTATGAAGCCCTTTTTATATATTTTGATTCTGCATCAAAAGCTGAATATATGTAGTCTCGAAGTCATTTCGCGAAATTGACGTTTTAAGTTTCTGTTTCCAAATTCAAACGGATGTATCTTCGCCAATAATTGTCAGAAGTTAGAATTTCTTTCAACATTATGAAGCCCTTTTTATATATTTTGACTCTGCATCAAAAGCTGAAAATATGTAGTCGCGAAGTCATTTCGAGAAATTGACGTTTTAAGTTTCTGTTTCCAAATTCAAACGGATGTATCTTCGCCAATAATTGTCAGAAGTTAGAATTTCTTTCAACATTATGAAGCCCTTTTTATATATTTTGACTCTGCATCAAAAGCTGAAAATATGTAGTTTCAAAGTCATTTCGACAAATCGACGTTTTAAGTTTCTGTTTCCAAATTCAACCGGATGTATCTTCGCCAATAATTGTCAGAAGTTAGAATTTCTTTCAACATTATGAAGCCCTTTTTATATATTTTGATTCTGCATCAAAAGCTGAAAATATGTAGTCTCGAAGTCATTTCGCGAAATTGACGTTTTAAGTTTCTGTTTCCAAATTCAAACGGATGTATCTTCGCCAATAATTGTCAGCAGTTAGAATTTCTTTCAACATTATGAAGCCCTTTTTATATATTTTGACTCTGCATCAAAAGCTGAAAATATGTAGTCGCGAAGTCATTTCGAGAAATTGACGTTTTAAGTTTCTGTTTCCAAATTCAAACGGATGTATCTTCGCCAATAATTGTCAGAAGTTAGAATTTCTTTCAACATTATGAAGCCCTTTTTATATATTTTGACTCTACATCAAAAGCTGAAAATATGTAGTCTCGAAGTCATTTCGAGAAATTGACGTTTTAAGTTTCTGTTTCCAAATTCAAACAGATGTATCTTCGCCTATAATTGTCAGAAGTCAGAATTTCTTTCAACATTATGAAGCCCTTTTTATATATTTTGACTCTGCATCAAAAGCTGAAAATATGTAGTCTCGAAGTCATTTCGAGAAATTGACGTTTTAAGTTTCTGTTTCCAAATTCAAACGGATGTATCTTCGCCAATAATTGTCAGAAGTTAGAATTTCTTTCAACATTATGAAGCCCTTTTTATATATTTTGATTCTGCATCAAAAGCTGAAAATATGTAGTCTCGAAGTCATTTCGAGAAATTGACGTTTTAAGTTTCTGTTTCCAAATTCAAACGGATGTATCTTCGCCAATAATTGTCAGAAGTTAGAATTTCTTTCAACATTATAAAGCCCTTTTTATATATTTTGATTCTGCATCAAAAGCTGAAAATATGTAGTCTCGAAGTCATTTCGAGAAATTGACGTTTTAAGTTTCTGTTTCCAAATTCAAACGGATGTATCTTCGCCAATAATTGTCAGAAGTTAGAATTTCTTTCAACATTATGAAGCCCTTTTTATATATTTTGACTCTGCATCAAAAGCTGAAAATATGTAGTCTCAAAGTCATTTCGAGAAATCGACGTTTTAAGTTTCTGTTTCCAAATTCAAACGGATGTATCTTCGCCAATAATTGTCAGAAGTTAGAATTTCTTTCAACATTATGAAGCCCTTTTTATATATTTTGACTCTGCATCAAAAGCTGAAAATATGTAGTCGCGAAGTCATTTCGAGAAACTGACGTTTTAAGTTTCGGTTTCCAAATTCAAACGGATGTATCTTCGCCAATAATTGGCAGAAGTCAGAATTTCTTTCAACATTATGAAGCCCTTTTTATATATTTTGACTCTACATCAAAAGCTGAAAATATGTAGTCGCGAAGTCATTTCGAGAAATTGACGTTTTAAGTTTCGGTTTCCAAATTCAACCGGATGTATCTTCGCCAATAATTGTCAGCAGTTAGAATTTCTTTCAACATTATGAAGCCCTTTTTATATATTTTGATTCTGCATCAAAAGCTGAAAATATGTAGTCTCAAAGTCATTTCGAGAAATTGACGTTTTAAGTTTCTGTTTCCTAATTCAAACGGATGTATCTTCGCCAATAATTGTCAGAAGTCAGAATTTCTTTCAACATCATGAAGCCCTTTTTATATATTTTGACTCTGCTTCAAAAGCTAAAAATATGTAGTCTCGAAGTCATTTCGATATATTGGCGTTTTAAGTTTATTTTCCCAAATTCAAACGGATGTATCTTCGCCAATAATTGTCAGAAGTTAGAATTTCTTTCAACATTATGAAGCCCTTTTTATATATTTTGACTCTGCTTCAAAAGCTGAAAATATGTAGTCTCGAAGTCATTTCGAGATATTGGCGGTTTTAGTTTCATTTCCCAAAATCAAACGGATGTATCTTCGCCAATAATTGTTAGAAGTTAGAATTTCTTTCAACATTATGAAGCCCTTTTTATATATTTTGACTCTGCATCAAAAGCTGAAAATATGTAGTCGCGAAGTCATTTCGAGAAATTGACGTTTTAAGTTTCGGTTTCCAAATTCAACCGGATGTATCTTCGCCAATAATTGTCAGCAGTTAGAATTTCTTTCAACATTATGAAGCCCTTTTTATATATTTTGACTCTGCACCAAAAGCTGAAAATATGTAGTCTTGAAGTTATTTCGAGAAATCGACGTTTTAAGTTTCTGTTTCCAAACTCAAACGGATGTATCTTCGCCAATAATTGTCAGAAGTTAGAATTTCTTTCAACATTATGAAGCCCTTTTTATATATTTTGACTCTGCATCAAAAGCTGAAAATATGTAGTCTCAAAGTCATTTCGAGAAATTGACGTTTTAAGTTTCTGTTTCCAAATTCAAACGGATGTATCTTCGCCAATAATTGTCAGAAGTTAGAATTTCTTTCAACATTATGAAGCCCTTCTTATATATTTTGACTCTGCATCAAAAGCTGAAAATATGTAGTCGCGAAGTCATTTCGAGAAACTGACGTTTTAAGTTTCGGTTTCCACATTCAAACGGATGTATCTTCGCCAATAATTGGCAGAAGTCAGAATTTCTTTCAACATTATGAAGCCCTTTTTATATATTTTGACTCTGCATCAAAAGCTGAAAATATGTAGTCTCAAAGTCATTTCGAGAAATTGACGTTTGAAGTTTATTTTCCCAAATTCAAACGGATGTATCTTCGCCAATAATTGTCAGAAGTTAGAATTTCTTTCAACATTATGAAGCCCTTTTTATATACTTTGACTCTGCTTCAAAAGCTGAAAATATGTAGTCTCAAAGTCATTTCGAGAAATCGACGTTTTAAGTTTCTGTTTCCAAATTCAAACGGATGTATCTTCGCCAATAATTGTCAGAAGTTAGAATTTCTTTCAACATTATGAAGCCCTTTTTATATATTTTGACTCTGCATCAAAAGCTGAAAATATGTAGTTGCGAAGTCATTTCGAGAAACTGACGTTTTAAGTTTCGGTTTCCAAATTCAAACGGATGTATCTTCGCCAATAATTGGCAGAAGTCAGAATTTCTTTCAACATTATGAAGCCCTTTTTATATATTTTGACTCTACATCAAAAGCTGAAAATATGTAGTCTCGAAGTCATTTCGAGAAATTGACGTTTTAAGTTTCGGTTTCCAAATTCAACCGGATGTATCTTCGCCAATAATTGTCAGCAGTTAGAATTTCTTTCAACATTATGAAGCCCTTTTTATATATTTTGATTCTGCATCAAAAGCTGAAAATATGTAGTCTCAAAGTCATTTCGAGAAATTGACGTTTTAAGTTTCTGTTTCCTAATTCAAACGGATGTATCTTCGCCAATAATTGTCAGAAGTCAGAATTTCTTTCAACATTATGAAGCCCTTTTTATATATTTTGACTCTGCATCAAAAGCTGAAAATATGTAGTCTCGAAGTCATTTCGAGAAATTGACGTTTTAAGTTTCTGTTTCCAAATTCAAACGGATGTATCTTCGCCAATAATTGTCAGAAGTTAGAATTTCTTTCAACATTATGAAGCCCTTTTTATATATTTTGATTCTGCATCAAAAGCTGAAAATATGTAGTCTCGAAGTCATTTCGCGAAATTGACGTTTTAAGTTTCTGTTTCCAAATTCAAACGGATGTATCTTCGCCAATAATTGTCAGCAGTTAGAATTTCTTTCAACATTATGAAGCCCTTTTTATATATTTTGACTCTGCATCAAAAGCTGAAAATATGTAGTCGCGAAGTCATTTCGAGAAATTGACGTTTTAAGTTTCTGTTTCCAAATTCAAACGGATGTATCTTCGCCAATAATTGTCAGAAGTTAAAATTTCTTTCAACATTATGAAGCCCTTTTTATATATTTTGACTCTGCATCAAAAGCTGAAAATATGTAGTCTCAAAGTCATTTCGAGAAATCGACGTTTTAAGTTTCTGTTTCCAAATTCAAACGGATGTATCTTCGCCAATAATTGTCAGAAGTTAGAATTTCTTTCAACATTATGAAGCCCTTTTTATATATTTTGACTCTGCATCAAAAGCTGAAAATATGTAGTCGCGAAGTCATTTCGAGAAACTGACGTTTTAAGTTTCGGTTTCCAAATTCAAACGGATGTATCTTCGCCAATAATTGGCAGAAGTCAGAATTTCTTTCAACATTATGAAGCCCTTTTTATATATTTTGACTCTACATCAAAAGCTGAAAATATGTAGTCGCGAAGTCATTTCGAGAAATTGACGTTTTAAGTTTCGGTTTCCAAATTCAACCGGATGTATCTTCGCCAATAATTGTCAGCAGTTAGAATTTCTTTCAACATTATGAAGCCCTTTTTATATATTTTGATTCTGCATCAAAAGCTGAAAATATGTAGTCTCAAAGTCATTTCGAGAAATTGACGTTTTAAGTTTCTGTTTCCTAATTCAAACGGATGTATCTTCGCCAATAATTGTCAGAAGTCAGAATTTCTTTCAACATCATGAAGCCCTTTTTATATATTTTGACTCTGCTTCAAAAGCTAAAAATATGTAGTCTCGAAGTCATTTTGATATATTGGCGTTTTAAGTTTATTTTCCCAAATTCAAACGGATGTATCTTCGCCAATAATTGTCAGAAGTCAGAATTTCTTTCAACATCATGAAGCCCTTTTTATATATTTTGACTCTGCTTCAAAAGCTAAAAATATGTTGTCTCGAAGTCATTTCGATATATTGACGTTTTAAGTTTCGGTTTCCAAATTCAACCGGATGTATCTTCGCCAATAATTGTTAGAAGTTAGAATTTCTTTCAACATTATGAAGCCCTTTTTATATATTTTGACTCTGCATCAAAAGCTGAAAATATGTAGTCGCGAAGTCATTTCGAGAAATTGACGTTTTAAGTTTCGGTTTCCAAATTCAACCGGATGTATCTTCGCCAATAATTGTCAGCAGTTAGAATTTCTTTCAACATTATGAAGCCCTTTTTATATATTTTGACTCTGCACCAAAAGCTGAAAATATGTAGTCTTGAAGTTATTTCGAGAAATCGACGTTTTAAGTTTCTGTTTCCAAACTCAAACGGATGTATCTTCGCCAATAATTGTCAGAAGTTAGAATTTCTTTCAACATTATGAAGCCCTTTTTATATATTTTGACTCTGCATCAAAAGCTGAAAATATGTAGTCTCAAAGTCATTTCGAGAAATTGACGTTTGAAGTTTATTTTCCCAAATTCAAACGGATGTATCTTCGCCAATAATTGTCAGAAGTTAGAATTTCTTTCAACATTATGAAGCCCTTCTTATATATTTTGACTCTGCATCAAAAGCTGAAAATATGTAGTCGCGAAGTCATTTCGAGAAACTGACGTTTTAAGTTTCGGTTTCCAAATTCAAACGGATGTATCTTCGCCAATAATTGGCAGAAGTCAGAATTTCTTTCAACATTATGAAGCCCTTTTTATATATTTTGACTCTGCATCAAAAGCTGAAAATATGTAGTCGCGAAGTCATTTCGAGAAATTGACGTTTTAAGTTTATTTTCCCAAATTCAAACGGATGTATCTTCGCCAATAATTGTCAGAAGTCAGAATTTCTTTCAACATTATGAAGCCCTTTTTATATATTTTGACTCTGCATCAAAAGCTGAAAATATGTAGTCTCGAAGTCATTTCGAGAAATTGACGTTTTAAGTTTCTGTTTCCAAATTCAAATGGACGTATCTTCGCCAATAATTGTCAGAAGTTAGAATTTCTTTCAACATTATGAAGCCCTTTTTATATATTTTGACTCTGCATCAAAAGCTGAAAATATGTAGTCTCGAAGTCATTTCGAGAAACTGACGTTTTAAGTTTCGGTTTCCAAATTCAAACGGATGTATCTTCGCCAATAATTGTCAGAAGTTAGAATTTCTTTCAACATTATGAAGCCCTTTTTATATATTTTGATTCTGCATCAAAAGCTGAAAATATGTAGTCTCAAAGTCATTTCGAGAAATTGACGTTTTAAGTTTCGGTTTCCAAATTCAACCGGATGTATCTTCGCCAATAATTGTCAGCAGTTAGAATTTCTTTCAACATTATGAAGCCCTTTTTATATATTTTGATTCTGCATCAAAAGCTGAAAATATGTAGTCTCAAAGTCATTTCGAGAAATTGACGTTTTAAGTTTCTGTTTCCTAATTCAAACGGATGTATCTTCGCCAATAATTGTCAGAAGTCAGAATTTCTTTCAACATCATGAAGCCCTTTTTATATATTTTGACTCTGCTTCAAAAGCTAAAAATATGTAGTCTCGAAGTCATTTCGATATATTGGCGTTTTAAGTTTATTTTCCCAAATTCAAACGGATGTATCTTCGCCAATAATTGTCAGAAGTTAGAATTTCTTTCAACATTATGAAGCCCTTTTTATATATTTTGACTCTGCTTCAAAAGCTGAAAATATGTAGTCTCGAAGTCATTTCGAGATATTGGCGGTTTTAGTTTCATTTCCCAAATTCAACCGGATGTATCTTCGCCAATAATTGTCAGCAGTTAGAATTTCTTTCAACATTATGAAGCCCTTTTTATATATTTTGACTCTGCACCAAAAGCTGAAAATATGTAGTCTTGAAGTTATTTCGAGAAATCGACGTTTTAAGTTTCTGTTTCCAAACTCAAACGGATGTATCTTCGCCAATAATTGTCAGAAGTTAGAATTTCTTTCAACATTATGAAGCCCTTGTTATATATTTTGACTCTGCATCAAAAGCTGAAAATATGTAGTCTCAAAGTCATTTCGAGAAATTGACGTTTTAAGTTTCTGTTTCCAAATTCAAACGGATGTATCTTCGCCAATAATTGTCAGAAGTTAGAATTTCTTTCAACATTATGAAGCCCTTTTTATATATTTTGACTCTGCATCAAAAGCTGAAAATATGTAGTCTCAAAGTCATTTCGAGAAATTGACGTTTTAAGTTTCTGTTTCCAAATTCAAACGGATGTATCTTCGCCAATAATTGTCAGAAGTTAGAATTTCTTTCAACATTATGAAGCCCTTCTTATATATTTTAACTCTGCATCAAAAGCTGAAAATATGTAGTCGCGAAGTCATTTCGAGAAGCTGACGTTTTAAGTTTCGGTTTCCACGTTCAAACGGATGTATCTTCGCTAATAATTGTCAGAAGTTAGAATTTCTTTCAACATTATGAAGCCCTTTTTATATATTTTGACTCTGCATCAAACGCTGAAAATATGTAGTCTCGAAGTCATTTCGAGAAATCGACGTTTTAAGTCTCTGTTTCCAAATTCAAACGGATGTATCTTCGCCAATAATTGTCAGAAGTTAGAATTTCTTTCAACATTATGAAGCCCTTTTTATATATTTTGACTCTGCTTCAAAAGCTGAAAATATGTAGTCTCGAAGTCATTTCGAGAAATTGACGTTTTAAGTTTCTGTTT